>NW_025963633.1:0-188799 GCF_910591885.1 Bombus terrestris | reverse complement strand
CACGTTGTCCCACGTTGTCCCACGTTGTCCCACGTTGTCCCACGTTGTCCCACGTTGTCCCACGTTGTCCCACGATGTCCCACGTTGTCCAACGATGTCCAACGGTGTCCCACGTTGTCCCACGTTGTCCTACGTTGTCCAACGATGTCCAACGGTGTCCAACGGTGTCCCACGATGTCCACCGATGTCCAACTGTGTCCAACGGTGTCCAACGGTGTCCCACGTTGTCCCACGTTGTCCCACGGTGTCCAACGATGTCCAACGGTGTCCAACGATGTCCAACGGTGTCCCACGATGTCCAACGATGTCCAACGATGTCCAACGGTGTCCAACGGTGTCCCACCTTGTCCCACGTTGTCCCACGTTGTCCCACGGTGTCCAACGATGTCCAACGGTGTCCAACGATGTCCAACGGTGTCCCACGATGTCCAACGATGTCCAACGATGTCCAACGGTGTCCAACGGTGTCCCACGTTGTCCCACGTTGTCCCACGTTGTCCCACGGTGTCCAACGATGTCCAACGGTGTCCCACGTTGTCCAACGGTGTCCCACGTTGTCCCACGTTGTCCCACGTTGTCCCACGTTGTCCCACGTTGTCCCACGATGTCCCACGTTGTCCCACGTTGTCCCACGGTGTCCCACGTTGTCCCACGTTGTCCCACGTTGTCCCACGTTGTCCCACGTTGTCCCACGTTGTCCCACGATGTCCAACGGTGTCCAACGGTGTCCAACGATGTCCAACGGTGTCCAACGGTGTCCAACGGTGTCCCACGGTGTCCAACGGTGTCCCACGTTGTCCCACGTTGTCCCACGTTGTCCCACGTTGTCCCACGTTGTCCCACGTTGTCCCACGTTGTCCCACGTTGTCCCACGTTGTCCCACGATGTCCAACGGTGTCCAACGGTGTCCAACGATGTCCAACGGTGTCCAACGGTGTCCAACGGTGTCCCACGGTGTCCAACGGTGTCCCACGTTGTCCCACGTTGTCCCACGTTGTCCCACGTTGTCCCACGATGTCCCACGTTGTCCAACGATGTCCAACGGTGTCCCACGTTGTCCCACGTTGTCCTACGTTGTCCCACGTTGTCCCACGTTGTCCCACGTTGTCCCACGTTGTCCCACGTTGTCCCACGTTGTCCCACGTTGTCCCACGGTGTCCAACGGTGTCCAACGGTGTCCAACGGTGTCCAACGATGTCCAACGATGTCCAACGGTGTCGAACGGTGTCCCACGTTGTCCCACGTTGTCCCACGGTGTCCAACGATGTCCAACGGTGTCCCACGTTGTCCCACGTTGTCCCACGTTGTCCCACGTTGTCCCACGTTGTTCCATGGTTTCCCACGTTGTCCCACGTTGTCCCACGGTGTCCAACGATGTCCAACGGTGTCCAACGGTGTCCCACGGTGTCCAACGGTGTCCCACGTTGTCCCACGTTGTCCCACGTTGTCCCACGTTGTCCCACGTTGTCCAACGGTGTCCCACGGTGTCCAACGGTGTCCCACGTTGTCCCACGTTGTCCCACGTTGTCCCACGTTGTCCCACGTTGTCCCACGTTGTCCCACGTTGTCCCACGTTGTCCCACGGTGTCCAACGGTGTCCAACGATGTCCAACGGTGTCCAACGGTGTCCCACGATGTCCACCGATGTCCAACGGTGTCCAACGGTGTCCAACGGTGTCCAACGGTGTCCAACGATGTCCAACGATGTCCAACGATGTCCAACGGTGTCCCACGTTGTCCCACGTTGTCCCACGTTGTCCCACGATGTCCCACGTTGTCCCACGTTGTCCCACGTTGTCCCACGTTGTCCCACGTTGTCCCACGTTGTCCCACGTTGTCCCACGTTGTCCCACGTTGTCCCACGTTGTCCCACGTTGTCCCACGTTGTCCCACGGTGTCCAACGGTGTCCAACGGTGTCCAACGGTGTCCAACGATGTCCAACGATGTCCAACGGTGTCCAACGGTGTCCAACGGTGTCCCACGTTGTCCCACGTTGTCCCACGTTGTCCCACGTTGTCCCACGGTGTCCAACGGTGTCCAACGATGTCCAACGGTGTCCAACGGTGTCCCACGATGTCCACCGATGTCCAACGGTGTCCAACGGTGTCCAACGGTGTCCCACGGTGTCCAACGATGTCCAACGGTGTCCAACGATGTCCAACGGTGTCCCACGTTGTCCCACGTTGTCCCACGTTGTCCCACGGTGTCCAACGATGTCCAACGGTGTCCAACGATGTCCAACGTTGTCCCACGTTGTCCAACGGTGTCCCACGGTGTCCAACGGTGTCCCACGTTGTCCCACGTTGTCCCACGTTGTCCCACGGTGTCCAACGATGTCCAACGGTGTCCCACGTTGTCCCACGTTGTCCCACGTTGTCCCACGTTGTCCCACGTTGTTCCATGGTTTCCCACGTTGTCCCACGTTGTCCCACGTTGTCCCACGGTATCCAACGATGTCCAACGGTGTCCAACGGTGTCCCACGGTGTCCAACGGTGTCCCACGGTGTCCAACGATGTCCAACGGTGTCCCACGTTGTCCCACGTTGTCCCACGTTGTCCCACGTTGTCCCACGTTGTTCCATGGTTTCCCACGTTGTCCCACGTTGTCCCACGTTGTCCCACGGTGTCCAACGATGTCCAACGGTGTCCAACGGTGTCCCACGTTGTCCCACGATGTCCCACGTTGTCCAACGATGTCCAACGGTGTCCCACGTTGTCCCACGTTGTCCTACGTTGTCCCACGTTGTCCCACGTTGTCCCACGTTGTCCCACGTTGTCCCACGTTGTCCCACGGTGTCCAACGGTGTCCCACGTTGTCCCACGTTGTCCCACGGTGTCCAACGATGTCCAACGGTGTCCAACGGTGTCCCACGGTGTCCCACGTTGTCCCACGTTGTCCCACGTTGTCCCACGTTGTCCCACGTTGTCCCACGTTGTCCCACGATGTCCCACGTTGTCCAACGATGTCCAACGGTGTCCAACGGTGTCCCACGATGTCCACCGATGTCCAACGGTGTCCAACGGTGTCCAACGGTGTCCCACGGTGTCCAACGATGTCCAACGGTGTCCAACGATGTCCAACGGTGTCCCACGTTGTCCCACGTTGTCCCACGTTGTCCCACGGTGTCCAACGATGTCCAACGGTGTCCAACGATGTCCAACGGTGTCCAACGATGTCCAACGGTGTCCCACGATGTCCAACGATGTCCAACGATGTCCAACGGTGTCCAACGGTGTCCCACGTTGTCCAACGGTGTCCCACGTTGTCCCACGTTGTCCCACGTTGTCCCACGTTGTCCCACGTTGTCCAACGGTGTCCCACGGTGTCCAACGGTGTCCCACGGTGTCCAACGGTGTCCCACGTTGTCCCACGTTGTCCCACGTTGTCCCACGTTGTCCCACGTTGTCCCACGTTGTCCCACGTTGTCCCACGTTGTCCCACGTTGTCCCACGGTGTCCAACGGTGTCCAACGATGTCCAACGGTGTCCAACGGTGTCCCACGATGTCCACCGATGTCCAACGGTGTCCAACGGTGTCCCACGTTGTCCCACGTTGTCCCACGTTGTCCCACGTTGTCCCACGGTGTCCAACGATGTCCAACGGTGTCCCACGTTGTCCCACGTTGTCCCACGTTGTCCCACGTTGTCCCACGTTGTCCCACGGTGTCCAGCGGTGTCCAACGATGTCCAACGGTGTCCAACGGTGTCCCACGATGTCCACCGATGTCCAACGGTGTCCAACGGTGTCCAACGGTGTCCAACGGTGTCCAACGATGTCCAACGATGTCCAACGATGTCCAACGGTTTCCCACGTTGTCCCACGTTGTCCCACGTTGTCCCACGGTGTCCAACGGTGTCCCACGTTGTCCCACGTTGTCCCACGTTGTCCCACGTTGTCCCTTTTGTCCCACGTTGTCCCACGTTGTCCCACGTTGTCCCACGTTGTCCCACGTTGTCCCACGATGTCCCACGTTGTCCAACGATGTCCAACGGTGTCCAACGGTGTCCCACGATGTCCACCGATGTCCAACGGTGTCCAACGGTGTCCAACGGTGTCCCACGGTGTCCAACGATGTCCAACGGTGTCCCACGTTGTCCCACGTTGTCCCACGTTGTCCCACGTTGTCCCACGTTGTCCCACGGTGTCCAGCGGTGTCCAACGATGTCCAACGGTGTCCAACGGTGTCCCACGATGTCCACCGATGTCCAACGGTGTCCAACGGTGTCCAACGGTGTCCAACGGTGTCCAACGATGTCCAACGATGTCCAACGATGTCCCACGTTGTCCCACGATGTCCAACGGTGTCCAACGGTGTCCAACGATGTCCAACGGTGTCCAACGGTGTCCAACGGTGTCCCACGGTGTCCAACGGTGTCCCACGTTGTCCCACGTTGTCCCACGTTGTCCCACGTTGTCCCACGATGTCCCACGTTGTCCAACGATGTCCAACGGTGTCCCACGTTGTCCCACGTTGTCCTACGTTGTCCCACGTTGTCCCACGTTGTCCCACGTTGTCCCACGTTGTCCCACGTTGTCCCACGTTGTCCCACGTTGTCCAACGGTGTCCCACGGTGTCCAACGGTGTCCCACGTTGTCCCACGTTGTCCTACGTTGTTCCACGTTGTCCCACGTTGTCCCACGTTGTCCCACGTTGTCCCACGTTGTCCCACGGTGTCCAACGGTGTCCAACGATGTCCAACGGTGTCCAACGGTGTCCCACGATGTCCACCGATGTCCAACGGTGTCCAACGGTGTCCAACGGTGTCCAACGGTGTCCAACGATGTCCAACGATGTCCAACGATGTCCAACGGTGTCCCACGTTGTCCCACGTTGTCCCACGTTGTCCCACGATGTCCCACGTTGTCCCACGTTGTCCCACGTTGTCCCACGTTGTCCCACGTTGTCCCACGTTGTCCCACGTTGTCCCACGTTGTCCCACGTTGTCCCACGTTGTCCCACGTTGTCCCACGTTGTCCCACGTTGTCCCACGTTGTCCCACGGTGTCCAACGGTGTCCAACGGTGTCCAACGGTGTCCAACGATGTCCAACGATGTCCAACGGTGTCCAACGGTGTCCAACGGTGTCCCACGTTGTCCCACGTTGTCCCACGTTGTCTCACGTTGTCCCACGTTGTCCCACGGTGTCCAACGGTGTCCAACGGTGTCCAACGGTGTCCAACGATGTCCAACGATGTCCAACGGTGTCCAACGGTGTCCAACGGTGTCCCACGTTGTCCCACGTTGTCCCACGTTGTCCCACGTTGTCCCACGTTGTTCCATGGTTTCCCACGTTGTCCCACGTTGTCCCACGGTGTCCAACGGTGTCCAACGATGTCCAACGCTGTCCAACGGTGTCCCACGATGTCCACCGATGTCCAACGGTGTCCAACGGTGTCCAACGGTGTCCCACGGTGTCCAACGATGTCCAACGGTGTCCAACGATGTCCAACGGTGTCCCACGTTGTCCCACGTTGTCCCACGTTGTCCCACGTTGTCCCACGGTGTCCAACGATGTCCAACGGTGTCCCACGTTGTCCCACGTTGTCCCACGTTGTCCCACGTTGTCCCACGGTATCCAGCGGTGTCCAACGATGTCCAACGGTGTCCAACGGTGTCCCACGATGTCCACCGATGTCCAACGGTGTCCAACGGTGTCCAACGGTGTCCAACGGTGTCCAACGATGTCCAACGATGTCCAACGATGTCCAACGGTGTCCCACGTTGTCCCACGTTGTCCCACGTTGTCCCACGGTGTCCAACGGTGTCCCACGTTGTCCCACGTTGTCCCACGTTGTCCCACGTTGTCCCACGTTGTCCCACGTTGTCCCACGTTGTCCCACGTTGTCCCACGTTGTCCCACGATGTCCCACGTTGTCCAACGATGTCCAACGGTGTCGCACGTTGTCCCACGTTGTCCCACGATGTCCCACGTTGTCCCACGTTGTCCCACGTTGTCCCACGTTGTCCCACGTTGTCCCACGTTGTCCCACGTTGTCCCACGGTGTCCAACGATGTCCAACGGTGTCCGACGATGTCCAACGGTGTCCAACGATGTCCAACGGTGTCCCACGATGTCCAGCGATGTCCAACGATGTCCAACGGTGTCCCACGTTGTCCCACGTTGTCCCACGTTGTCCCACGTTGTCCCACGTTGTCCCACGTTGTCCCACGGTGTCCAACGATGTCCAACGGTGTCCAACGGTGTCCCACGATGTCCACCGATGTCCAACGGTGTCCAACGGTGTCCAACGGTGTCCAACGGTGTCCAACGATGTCCAACGATGTCCAACGATGTCCAACGGTGTCCCACGTTGTCCCACGTTGTCCCACGTTGTCCCACGGTGTCCAACGGTGTCCCACGTTGTCCCACGTTGTCCCACGTTGTCCCACGTTGTCCCTTTTGTCCCACGTTGTCCCACGTTGTCCCACGTTATCCCACGTTGTCCCACGTTGTCCCACGATGTCCCACGTTGTCCAACGATGTCCAACGGTGTCCCACGATGTCCACCGATGTCCAACGGTGTCCAACGGTGTCCAACGGTGTCCAACGGTGTCCAACGATGTCCAACGATGTCCAACGATGTCCAACGGTGTCCCACGTTGTCCCACGTTGTCCCACGTTGTCCCACGGTGTCCAACGGTGTCCCACGTTGTCCCACGTTGTCCCACGTTGTCCCACGTTGTCCCACGTTGTCCCACGTTGTCCCACGATGTCCCACGTTGTCCAACGATGTCCAACGGTGTCCAACGGTGTCCCACGATGTCCACCGATGTCCAACGGTGTCCAACGGTGTCCAACGGTGTCCCACGGTGTCCAACGATGTCCAACGGTGTCCCACGTTGTCCCACGTTGTCCCACGTTGTCCCACGGTGTCCAACGATGTCCAACGGTGTCCCACGTTGTCCCACGTTGTCCCACGTTGTCCCACGTTGTCCCACGTTGTCCCACGGTGTCCAGCGGTGTCCAACGATGTCCAACGATGTCCAACGGTGTCCAACGGTGTCCCACGATGTCCACCGATGTCCAACGGTGTCCAACGGTGTCCAACGGTGTCCAACGGTGTCCAACGATGTCCAACGATGTCCAACGATGTCCAACGGTGTCCCACGTTGTCCCACGTTGTCCCACGTTGTCCCACGATGTCCCACGTTGTCCCACGTTGTCCCACGTTGTCCCACGTTGTCCCACGTTGTCCCACGTTGTCCCACGTTGTCCCACGTTGTCCCACGTTGTCCCACGTTGTCCCACGTTGTCCCACGTTGTCCCACGGTGTCCAACGGTGTCCAACGGTGTCCAACGGTGTCCAACGATGTCCAACGATGTCCAACGGTGTCCAACGGTGTCCAACGGTGTCCCACGTTGTCCCACGTTGTCCCACGTTGTCCCACGTTGTCCCACGGTGTCCAACGGTGTCCAACGATGTCCAACGGTGTCCAACGGTGTCCCACGATGTCCACCGATGTCCAACGGTGTCCAACGGTGTCCAACGGTGTCCCACGGTGTCCAACGATGTCGAACGGTGTCCAACGATGTCCAACGGTGTCCCACGTTGTCCCACGTTGTCCCACGTTGTCCCACGGTGTCCAACGATGTCCAACGGTGTCCAACGATGTCCAACGTTGTCCCACGTTGTCCAACGGTGTCCCACGGTGTCCAACGGTGTCCCACGTTGTCCCACGTTGTCCCACGTTGTCCCACGGTGTCCAACGATGTCCAACGGTGTCCCACGTTGTCCCACGTTGTCCCACGTTGTCCCACGTTGTCCCACGTTGTTCCATGGTTTCCCACGTTGTCCCACGTTGTCCCACGTTGTCCCACGGTGTCCAACGATGTCCAACGGTGTCCAACGGTGTCCCACGGTGTCCAACGGTGTCCCACGGTGTCCAACGATGTCCAACGGTGTCCCACGTTGTCCCACGTTGTCCCACGTTGTCCCACGTTGTCCCACGTTGTTCCATGGTTTCCCACGTTGTCCCACGTTGTCCCACGTTGTCCCACGGTGTCCAACGATGTCCAACGGTGTCCAACGGTGTCCCACGTTGTCCCACGATGTCCCACGTTGTCCAACGATGTCCAACGGTGTCCCACGTTGTCCCACGTTGTCCTACGTTGTCCCACGTTGTCCCACGTTGTCCCACGTTGTCCCACGTTGTCCCACGTTGTCCCACGGTGTCCAACGGTGTCCCACGTTGTCCCACGTTGTCCCACGGTGTCCAACGATGTCCAACGGTGTCCAACGGTGTCCCACGGTGTCCCACGTTGTCCCACGTTGTCCCACGTTGTCCCACGTTGTCCCACGTTGTCCCACGTTGTCCCACGATGTCCCACGTTGTCCAACGATGTCCAACGGTGTCCAACGGTGTCCCACGATGTCCACCGATGTCCAACGGTGTCCAACGGTGTCCAACGGTGTCCCACGGTGTCCAACGATGTCCAACGGTGTCCAACGATGTCCAACGGTGTCCCACGTTGTCCCACGTTGTCCCACGTTGTCCCACGGTGTCCAACGATGTCCAACGGTGTCCAACGATGTCCAACGGTGTCCAACGATGTCCAACGGTGTCCCACGATGTCCAACGATGTCCAACGATGTCCAACGGTGTCCAACGGTGTCCCACGTTGTCCAACGGTGTCCCACGTTGTCCCACGTTGTCCCACGTTGTCCCACGTTGTCCCACGTTGTCCAACGGTGTCCCACGGTGTCCAACGGTGTCCCACGGTGTCCAACGGTGTCCCACGTTGTCCCACGTTGTCCCACGTTGTCCCACGTTGTCCCACGTTGTCCCACGTTGTCCCACGTTGTCCCACGTTGTCCCACGTTGTCCCACGGTGTCCAACGGTGTCCAACGTTGTCCCACGTTGTCCCACGTTGTCCCACGTTGTTCCATGGTTTCCCACGTTGTCCCACGTTGTCCCACGTTGTCCCACGGTGTCCAACGATGTCCAACGGTGTCCAACGGTGTCCCACGGTGTCCAACGGTGTCCCACGGTGTCCAACGATGTCCAACGGTGTCCCACGTTGTCCCACGTTGTCCCACGTTGTCCCACGTTGTCCCACGTTGTTCCATGGTTTCCCACGTTGTCCCACGTTGTCCCACGTTGTCCCACGGTGTCCAACGATGTCCAACGGTGTCCAACGGTGTCCCACGTTGTCCCACGATGTCCCACGTTGTCCAACGATGTCCAACGGTGTCCCACGTTGTCCCACGTTGTCCTACGTTGTCCCACGTTGTCCCACGTTGTCCCACGTTGTCCCACGTTGTCCCACGTTGTCCCTTTTGTCCCACGTTGTCCCACGTTGTCCCACGTTGTCCCACGTTGTCCCACGTTGTCCCACGATGTCCCACGTTGTCCAACGATGTCCAACGGTGTCCAACGGTGTCCCACGATGTCCAACGATGTCCAACGGTGTCCCACGATGTCCAACGATGTCCAACGATGTCCAACGGTGTCCCACGATGTCCAACGATGTCCAACGATGTCCAACGGTGTCCAACGGTGTCCCACGTTGTCCAACGGTGTCCCACGTTGTCCCACGTTGTCCCACGTTGTCCCACGTTGTCCCACGTTGTCCAACGATGTCCAACGGTGTCCAACGGTGTCCCACGATGTCCACCGATGTCCAACGGTGTCCAACGGTGTCCAACGGTGTCCAACGGTGTCCAACGATGTCCAACGATGTCCAACGATGTCCAACGGTTTCCCACGTTGTCCCACGTTGTCCCACGTTGTCCCACGGTGTCCAACGGTGTCCCACGTTGTCCCACGTTGTCCCACGTTGTCCCACGTTGTCCCTTTTGTCCCACGTTGTCCCACGTTGTCCCACGTTGTCCCACGTTGTCCCACGTTGTCCCACGATGTCCCACGTTGTCCAACGATGTCCAACGGTGTCCAACGGTGTCCCACGATGTCCACCGATGTCCAACGGTGTCCAACGGTGTCCAACGGTGTCCCACGGTGTCCAACGATGTCCAACGGTGTCCCACGTTGTCCCACGTTGTCCCACGTTGTCCCACGTTGTCCCACGTTGTCCCACGGTGTCCAGCGGTGTCCAACGATGTCCAACGGTGTCCAACGGTGTCCCACGATGTCCACCGATGTCCAACGGTGTCCAACGGTGTCCAACGGTGTCCAACGGTGTCCAACGATGTCCAACGCTGTCCAACGATGTCCCACGTTGTCCCACGATGTCCAACGGTGTCCAACGGTGTCCAACGATGTCCAACGGTGTCCAACGGTGTCCAACGGTGTCCCACGGTGTCCAACGGTGTCCCACGTTGTCCCACGTTGTCCCACGTTGTCCCACGTTGTCCCACGTTGTCCCACGTTGTCCAACGATGTCCAACGGTGTCCCACGTTGTCCCACGTTGTCCTACGTTGTCCCACGTTGTCCCACGTTGTCCCACGTTGTCCCACGTTGTCCCACGTTGTCCCACGTTGTCCCACGTTGTCCAACGGTGTCCCACGGTGACCAACGGTGTCCCACGTTGTCCCACGTTGTCCTACGTTGTTCCACGTTGTCCCACGTTGTCCCACGTTGTCCCACGTTGTCCCACGTTGTCCCACGGTGTCCAACGGTGTCCAACGATGTCCAACGGTGTCCAACGGTGTCCCACGATGTCCACCGATGTCCAACGGTGTCCAACGGTGTCCAACGGTGTCCAACGGTGTCCAACGATGTCCAACGATGTCCAACGATGTCCAACGGTGTCCCACGTTGTCCCACGTTGTCCCACGTTGTCCCACGATGTCCCACGTTGTCCCACGTTGTCCCACGTTGTCCCACGTTGTCCCACGTTGTCCCACGTTGTCCCACGTTGTCCCACGTTGTCCCACGTTGTCCCACGTTGTCCCACGTTGTCCCACGTTGTCCCACGTTGTCCCACGTTGTCCCACGGTGTCCAACGGTGTCCAACGGTGTCCAACGGTGTCCAACGATGTCCAACGATGTCCAACGGTGTCCAACGGTGTCCAACGGTGTCCCACGTTGTCCCACGTTGTCCCACGTTGTCTCACGTTGTCCCACGTTGTCCCACGGTGTCCAACGGTGTCCAACGGTGTCCAACGGTGTCCAACGATGTCCAACGATGTCCAACGGTGTCCAACGGTGTCCAACGGTGTCCCACGTTGTCCCACGTTGTCCCACGTTGTCCCACGTTGTCCCACGTTGTTCCATGGTTTCCCACGTTGTCCCACGTTGTCCCACGGTGTCCAACGGTGTCCAACGATGTCCAACGCTGTCCAACGGTGTCCCACGATGTCCACCGATGTCCAACGGTGTCCAACGGTGTCCAACGGTGTCCCACGGTGTCCAACGATGTCCAACGGTGTCCAACGATGTCCAACGGTGTCCCACGTTGTCCCACGTTGTCCCACGTTGTCCCACGTTGTCCCACGGTGTCCAACGATGTCCAACGGTGTCCCACGTTGTCCCACGTTGTCCCACGTTGTCCCACGTTGTCCCACGGTATCCAGCGGTGTCCAACGATGTCCAACGGTGTCCAACGGTGTCCCACGATGTCCACCGATGTCCAACGGTGTCCAACGGTGTCCAACGGTGTCCAACGGTGTCCAACGATGTCCAACGATGTCCAACGATGTCCAACGGTGTCCCACGTTGTCCCACGTTGTCCCACGTTGTCCCACGGTGTCCAACGGTGTCCCACGTTGTCCCACGTTGTCCCACGTTGTCCCACGTTGTCCCACGTTGTCCCACGTTGTCCCACGTTGTCCCACGTTGTCCCACGTTGTCCCACGATGTCCCACGTTGTCCAACGATGTCCAACGGTGTCGCACGTTGTCCCACGTTGTCCCACGATGTCCCACGTTGTCCCACGTTGTCCCACGTTGTCCCACGTTGTCCCACGTTGTCCCACGTTGTCCCACGTTGTCCCACGGTGTCCAACGATGTCCAACGGTGTCCGACGATGTCCAACGGTGTCCAACGATGTCCAACGGTGTCCCACGATGTCCAGCGATGTCCAACGATGTCCAACGGTGTCCCACGTTGTCCCACGTTGTCCCACGTTGTCCCACGTTGTCCCACGTTGTCCCACGTTGTCCCACGGTGTCCAACGATGTCCAACGGTGTCCAACGGTGTCCCACGATGTCCACCGATGTCCAACGGTGTCCAACGGTGTCCAACGGTGTCCAACGGTGTCCAACGATGTCCAACGATGTCCAACGATGTCCAACGGTGTCCCACGTTGTCCCACGTTGTCCCACGTTGTCCCACGGTGTCCAACGGTGTCCCACGTTGTCCCACGTTGTCCCACGTTGTCCCACGTTGTCCCTTTTGTCCCACGTTGTCCCACGTTGTCCCACGTTATCCCACGTTGTCCCACGTTGTCCCACGATGTCCCACGTTGTCCAACGATGTCCAACGGTGTCCCACGATGTCCACCGATGTCCAACGGTGTCCAACGGTGTCCAACGGTGTCCAACGGTGTCCAACGATGTCCAACGATGTCCAACGATGTCCAACGGTGTCCCACGTTGTCCCACGTTGTCCCACGTTGTCCCACGGTGTCCAACGGTGTCCCACGTTGTCCCACGTTGTCCCACGTTGTCCCACGTTGTCCCACGTTGTCCCACGTTGTCCCACGATGTCCCACGTTGTCCAACGATGTCCAACGGTGTCCAACGGTGTCCCACGATGTCCACCGATGTCCAACGGTGTCCAACGGTGTCCAACGGTGTCCCACGGTGTCCAACGATGTCCAACGGTGTCCCACGTTGTCCCACGTTGTCCCACGTTGTCCCACGGTGTCCAACGATGTCCAACGGTGTCCCACGTTGTCCCACGTTGTCCCACGTTGTCCCACGTTGTCCCACGTTGTCCCACGGTGTCCAGCGGTGTCCAACGATGTCCAACGATGTCCAACGGTGTCCAACGGTGTCCCACGATGTCCACCGATGTCCAACGGTGTCCAACGGTGTCCAACGGTGTCCAACGGTGTCCAACGATGTCCAACGATGTCCAACGATGTCCAACGGTGTCCCACGTTGTCCCACGTTGTCCCACGTTGTCCCACGATGTCCCACGTTGTCCCACGTTGTCCCACGTTGTCCCACGTTGTCCCACGTTGTCCCACGTTGTCCCACGTTGTCCCACGTTGTCCCACGTTGTCCCACGTTGTCCCACGTTGTCCCACGTTGTCCCACGTTGTCCCACGGTGTCCAACGGTGTCCAACGGTGTCCAACGGTGTCCAACGGTGTCCAACGATGTCCAACGGTGTCCAACGGTGTCCAACGGTGTCCCACGTTGTCCCACGTTGTCCCACGTTGTCCCACGTTGTCCCACGGTGTCCAACGGTGTCCAACGATGTCCAACGGTGTCCAACGGTGTCCCACGATGTCCACCGATGTCCAACGGTGTCCAACGGTGTCCAACGGTGTCCCACGGTGTCCAACGATGTCGAACGGTGTCCAACGATGTCCAACGGTGTCCCACGTTGTCCCACGTTGTCCCACGTTGTCCCACGGTGTCCAACGATGTCCAACGGTGTCCAACGATGTCCAACGTTGTCCCACGTTGTCCAACGGTGTCCCACGGTGTCCAACGGTGTCCCACGTTGTCCCACGTTGTCCCACGTTGTCCCACGGTGTCCAACGATGTCCAACGGTGTCCCACGTTGTCCCACGTTGTCCCACGTTGTCCCACGTTGTCCCACGTTGTTCCATGGTTTCCCACGTTGTCCCACGTTGTCCCACGTTGTCCCACGGTGTCCAACGATGTCCAACGGTGTCCAACGGTGTCCCACGGTGTCCAACGGTGTCCCACGGTGTCCAACGATGTCCAACGGTGTCCCACGTTGTCCCACGTTGTCCCACGTTGTCCCACGTTGTCCCACGTTGTTCCATGGTTTCCCACGTTGTCCCACGTTGTCCCACGTTGTCCCACGGTGTCCAACGATGTCCAACGGTGTCCAACGGTGTCCCACGTTGTCCCACGATGTCCCACGTTGTCCAACGATGTCCAACGGTGTCCCACGTTGTCCCACGTTGTCCTACGTTGTCCCACGTTGTCCCACGTTGTCCCACGTTGTCCCACGTTGTCCCACGTTGTCCCACGGTGTCCAACGGTGTCCCACGTTGTCCCACGTTGTCCCACGGTGTCCAACGATGTCCAACGGTGTCCCACGGTGTCCCACGGTGTCCCACGTTGTCCCACGTTGTCCCACGTTGTCCCACGTTGTCCCACGTTGTCCCACGTTGTCCCACGATGTCCCACGTTGTCCAACGATGTCCAACGGTGTCCAACGGTGTCCCACGATGTCCACCGATGTCCAACGGTGTCCAACGGTGTCCAACGGTGTCCCACGGTGTCCAACGATGTCCAACGGTGTCCAACGATGTCCAACGGTGTCCCACGTTGTCCCACGTTGTCCCACGTTGTCCCACGGTGTCCAACGATGTCCAACGGTGTCCAACGATGTCCGACGGTGTCCAACGATGTCCAACGGTGTCCCACGATGTCCAACGATGTCCAACGATGTCCAACGGTGTCCAACGGTGTCCCACGTTGTCCAACGGTGTCCCACGTTGTCCCACGTTGTCCCACGTTGTCCCACGTTGTCCCACGTTGTCCAACGGTGTCCCACGGTGTCCAACGGTGTCCCACGGTGTCCAACGGTGTCCCACGTTGTCCCACGTTGTCCCACGTTGTCCCACGTTGTCCCACGTTGTCCCACGTTGTCCCACGTTGTCCCACGTTGTCCCACGTTGTCCCACGGTGTCCAACGGTGTCCAACGTTGTCCCACGTTGTCCCACGTTGTCCCACGTTGTTCCATGGTTTCCCACGTTGTCCCACGTTGTCCCACGTTGTCCCACGGTGTCCAACGATGTCCAACGGTGTCCAACGGTGTCCCACGGTGTCCAACGGTGTCCCACGGTGTCCAACGATGTCCAACGGTGTCCCACGTTGTCCCACGTTGTCCCACGTTGTCCCACGTTGTCCCACGTTGTTCCATGGTTTCCCACGTTGTCCCACGTTGTCCCACGTTGTCCCACGGTGTCCAACGATGTCCAACGGTGTCCAACGGTGTCCCACGTTGTCCCACGATGTCCCACGTTGTCCAACGATGTCCAACGGTGTCCCACGTTGTCCCACGTTGTCCTACGTTGTCCCACGTTGTCCCACGTTGTCCCACGTTGTCCCACGTTGTCCCACGTTGTCCCTTTTGTCCCACGTTGTCCCACGTTGTCCCACGTTGTCCCACGTTGTCCCACGTTGTCCCACGATGTCCCACGTTGTCCAACGATGTCCAACGGTGTCCAACGGTGTCCCACGATGTCCAACGATGTCCAACGGTGTCCCACGATGTCCAACGATGTCCAACGATGTCCAACGGTGTCCCACGATGTCCAACGATGTCCAACGATGTCCAACGGTGTCCAACGGTGTCCCACGTTGTCCAACGGTGTCCCACGTTGTCCCACGTTGTCCCACGTTGTCCCACGTTGTCCCACGTTGTCCAACGATGTCCAACGGTGTCCAACGGTGTCCCACGATGTCCACCGATGTCCAACGGTGTCCAACGGTGTCCAACGGTGTCCAACGGTGTCCAACGATGTCCAACGATGTCCAACGATGTCCAACGGTTTCCCACGTTGTCCCACGTTGTCCCACGTTGTCCCACGGTGTCCAACGGTGTCCCACGTTGTCCCACGTTGTCCCACGTTGTCCCACGTTGTCCCTTTTGTCCCACGTTGTCCCACGTTGTCCCACGTTGTCCCACGTTGTCCCACGTTGTCCCACGATGTCCCACGTTGTCCAACGATGTCCAACGGTGTCCAACGGTGTCCCACGATGTCCACCGATGTCCAACGGTGTCCAACGGTGTCCAACGGTGTCCCACGGTGTCCAACGATGTCCAACGGTGTCCCACGTTGTCCCACGTTGTCCCACGTTGTCCCACGTTGTCCCACGTTGTCCCACGGTGTCCAGCGGTGTCCAACGATGTCCAACGGTGTCCAACGGTGTCCCACGATGTCCACCGATGTCCAACGGTGTCCAACGGTGTCCAACGGTGTCCAACGGTGTCCAACGATGTCCAACGCTGTCCAACGATGTCCCACGTTGTCCCACGATGTCCAACGGTGTCCAACGGTGTCCAACGATGTCCAACGGTGTCCAACGGTGTCCAACGGTGTCCCACGGTGTCCAACGGTGTCCCACGTTGTCCCACGTTGTCCCACGTTGTCCCACGTTGTCCCACGATGTCCCACGTTGTCCAACGATGTCCAACGGTGTCCCACGTTGTCCCACGTTGTCCTACGTTGTCCCACGTTGTCCCACGTTGTCCCACGTTGTCCCACGTTGTCCCACGTTGTCCCACGTTGTCCCACGTTGTCCAACGGTGTCCCACGGTGTCCAACGGTGTCCCACGTTGTCCCACGTTGTCCTACGTTGTTCCACGTTGTCCCACGTTGTCCCACGTTGTCCCACGTTGTCCCACGTTGTCCCACGGTGTCCAACGGTGTCCAACGATGTCCAACGGTGTCCAACGGTGTCCCACGATGTCCACCGATGTCCAACGGTGTCCAACGGTGTCCAACGGTGTCCAACGGTGTCCAACGATGTCCAACGATGTCCAACGATGTCCAACGGTGTCCCACGTTGTCCCACGTTGTCCCACGTTGTCCCACGATGTCCCACGTTGTCCCACGTTGTCCCACGTTGTCCCACGTTGTCCCACGTTGTCCCACGTTGTCCCACGTTGTCCCACGTTGTCCCACGTTGTCCCACGTTGTCCCACGTTGTCCCACGTTGTCCCACGGTGTCCAACGGTGTCCAACGGTGTCCAACGGTGTCCAACGATGTCCAACGATGTCCAACGGTGTCCAACGGTGTCCAACGGTGTCCCACGTTGTCCCACGTTGTCCCACGTTGTCTCACGTTGTCCCACGTTGTCCCACGGTGTCCAACGGTGTCCAACGGTGTCCAACGGTGTCCAACGATGTCCAACGATGTCCAACGGTGTCCAACGGTGTCCAACGGTGTCCCACGTTGTCCCACGTTGTCCCACGTTGTCCCACGTTGTCCCACGTTGTTCCATGGTTTCCCACGTTGTCCCACGTTGTCCCACGGTGTCCAACGGTGTCCAACGATGTCCAACGCTGTCCAACGGTGTCCCACGATGTCCACCGATGTCCAACGGTGTCCAACGGTGTCCCACGGTGTCCCACGTTGTCCCACGTTGTCCCACGTTGTCCCACGTTGTCCCACGTTGTCCCACGATGTCCCACGGTGTCCAACGATGTCCAACGGTGTCCAACGATGTCCAACGGTGTCCCACGTTGTCCCACGTTGTCCCACGTTGTCCCACGTTGTCCCACGGTGTCCAACGATGTCCAACGGTGTCCCACGTTGTCCCACGTTGTCCCACGTTGTCCCACGTTGTCCCACGGTATCCAGCGGTGTCCAACGATGTCCAACGGTGTCCAACGGTGTCCCACGATGTCCACCGATGTCCAACGGTGTCCAACGGTGTCCAACGGTGTCCAACGGTGTCCAACGATGTCCAACGATGTCCAACGATGTCCAACGGTGTCCCACGTTGTCCCACGTTGTCCCACGTTGTCCCACGGTGTCCAACGGTGTCCCACGTTGTCCCACGTTGTCCCACGTTGTCCCACGTTGTCCCACGTTGTCCCACGTTGTCCCACGTTGTCCCACGTTGTCCCACGTTGTCCCACGATGTCCCACGTTGTCCAACGATGTCCAACGGTGTCGCACGTTGTCCCACGTTGTCCCACGATGTCCCACGTTGTCCCACGTTGTCCCACGTTGTCCCACGTTGTCCCACGTTGTCCCACGTTGTCCCACGTTGTCCCACGGTGTCCAACGATGTCCAACGGTGTCCGACGATGTCCAACGGTGTCCAACGATGTCCAACGGTGTCCCACGATGTCCAGCGATGTCCAACGATGTCCAACGGTGTCCAACGGTGTCCCACGTTGTCCCACGTTGTCCCACGTTGTCCCACGTTGTCCCACGTTGTCCCACGGTGTCCAACGATGTCCAACGGTGTCCCACGTTGTCCAACGGTGTCCCACGTTGTCCCACGTTGTCCCACGTTGTCCCACGTTGTCCCACGTTGTCCCACGGTGTCCAACGATGTCCAACGGTGTCCCACGGTGTCCCACGTTGTCCCACGTTGTCCCACGTTGTCCCACGTTGTCCCACGTTGTCCCACGTTGTCCCACGATGTCCCACGTTGTCCAACGATGTCCAACGGTGTCGCACGATGTCCCACGTTGTCCCACGATGTCCCACGTTGTCCCACGTTGTCCCACGTTGTCCCACGTTGTCCCACGTTGTCCCACGTTGTCCCACGTTGTCCCACGGTGTCCAACGATGTCCAACGGTGTCCGACGATGTCCAACGGTGTCCAACGATGTCCAACGGTGTCCAACGGTGTCCAACGATGTCCAACGGTGTCCCACGATGTCCAGCGATGTCCAACGATGTCCAACGGTGTCCAACGGTGTCCCACGTTGTCCCACGTTGTCCCACGTTGTCCCACGTTGTCCCACGTTGTCCCACGGTGTCCAACGATGTCCAACGGTGTCCCACGTTGTCCAACGGTGTCCCACGTTGTCCCACGTTGTCCCACGTTGTCCCACGTTGTCCCACGTCGTCCCACGGTGTCCAACGATGTCCAACGGTGTCCCACGGTGTCCCACGTTGTCCCACGTTGTCCCACGTTGTCCCACGTTGTCCCACGTTGTCCCACGATGTCCCACGTTGTCCAACGATGTCCAACGGTGTCCAACGGTGTCCCACGATGTCCACCGATGTCCAACGGTGTCCAACGGTGTCCAACGGTGTCCCACGGTGTCCAACGATGTCCAACGGTGTCCAACGATGTCCAACGGTGTCCCACGTTGTCCCACGTTGTCCCACGTTGTCCCACGGTGTCCAACGATGTCCAACGGTGTCCAACGATGTCCAACGGTGTCCAACGATGTCCAACGGTGTCCCACGGTGTCCCACGTTGTCCCACGTTGTCCCACGTTGTCCCACGTTGTCCCACGTTGTCCCACGTTGTCCCACGATGTCCCACGTTGTCCAACGATGTCCAACGGTGTCCAACGGTGTCCCACGATGTCCACCGATGTCCAACGGTGTCCAACGGTGTCCAACGGTGTCCCACGGTGTCCAACGATGTCCAACGGTGTCCAACGATGTCCAACGGTGTCCCACGTTGTCCCACGTTGTCCCACGTTGTCCCACGGTGTCCAACGACGTCCAACGGTGTCCAACGATGTCCAACGGTGTCCAACGATGTCCAACGGTGTCCCACGATGTCCAACGATGTCCAACGATGTCCAACGGTGTCCAACGGTGTCCCACGTTGTCCAACGGTGTCCCACGTTGTCCCACGTTGTCCCACGTTGTCCCACGTTGTCCCACGTTGTCCAACGGTGTCCCACGGTGTCCAACGGTGTCCCACGTTGTCCCACGTTGTCCCACGTTGTCCCACGTTGTCCCACGTTGTCCCACGTTGTCGCACGTTGTCCCACGTTGTCCCACGTTGTCCCACGGTGTCCAACGGTGTCCAACGATGTCCAACGGTGTCCAACGGTGTCCCACGATGTCCACCGATGTCCAACGGTGTCCAACGGTGTCCCACGTTGTCCCACGTTGTCCCACGTTGTCCCACGTTGTCCCACGGTGTCCAACGATGTCCAACGGTGTCCCACGTTGTCCCACGTTGTCCCACGTTGTCCCACGTTGTCCCACGTTGTCCCACGGTGTCCAGCGGTGTCCAACGATGTCCAACGGTGTCCAACGGTGTCCCACGATGTCCACCGATGTCCAACGGTGTCCAACGGTGTCCAACGGTGTCCAACGGTGTCCAACGATGTCCAACGATGTCCAACGATGTCCAACGGTGTCCCACGTTGTCCCACGTTGTCCCACGTTGTCCCACGGTGTCCAACGGTGTCCCACGTTGTCCCACGTTGTCCCACGTTGTCCCACGTTGTCCCTTTTGTCCCACGTTGTCCCACGTTGTCCCACGTTATCCCACGTTGTCCCACGTTGTCCCACGATGTCCCACGTTGTCCAACGATGTCCAACGGTGTCCCACGATGTCCACCGATGTCCAACGGTGTCCAACGGTGTCCAACGGTGTCCAACGGTGTCCAACGATGTCCAACGATGTCCAACGATGTCCAACGGTGTCCCACGTTGTCCCACGTTGTCCCACGGTGTCCCACGGTGTCCAACGGTGTCCCACGTTGTCCCACGTTGTCCCACGTTGTCCCACGTTGTCCCACGTTGTCCCACGTTGTCCCACGATGTCCCACGTTGTCCAACGATGTCCAACGGTGTCCAACGGTGTCCCACGATGTCCACCGATGTCCAACGGTGTCCAACGGTGTCCAACGGTGTCCCACGGTGTCCAACGATGTCCAACGGTGTCCCACGCTGTCCCACGTTGTCCCACGTTGTCCCACGGTGTCCAACGATGTCCAACGGTGTCCCACGTTGTCCCACGTTGTCCCACGTTGTCCCACGTTGTCCCACGTTGTCCCACGGTGTCCAGCGGTGTCCAACGATGTCCAACGGTGTCCAACGGTGTCCCACGATGTCCACCGATGTCCAACGGTGTCCAACGGTGTCCAACGGTGTCCAACGGTGTCCAACGATGTCCAACGATGTCCAACGATGTCCCACGGTGTCCCACGATGTCCAACGGTGTCCAACGGTGTCCAACGATGTCCAACGGTGTCCAACGGTGTCCAACGGTGTCCCACGGTGTCCAACGGTGTCCCACGTTGTCCCACGTTGTCCCACGTTGTCCCACGTTGTCCCACGATGTCCCACGTTGTCCAACGATGTCCAACGGTGTCCCACGTTGTCCCACGTTGTCCTACGTTGTCCCACGTTGTCCCACGTTGTCCCACGTTGTCCCACGTTGTCCCACGTTGTCCCACGTTGTCCAACGGTGTCCCACGGTGTCCAACGGTGTCCCACGTTGTCCCACGTTGTCCCACGTTGTCCCACGTTGTCCCACGTTGTCCCACGTTGTCCCACGTTGTCCCACGTTGTCCCACGGTGTCCAACGGTGTCCAACGATGTCCAACGGTGTCCAACGGTGTCCCACGATGTCCACCGATGTCCAACGGTGTCCAACGGTGTCCAACGGTGTCCAACGGTGTCCAACGATGTCCAACGATGTCCAACGATGTCCAACGGTGTCCCACGTCGTCCCACGTTGTCCCACGTTGTCCCACGATGTCCCACGTTGTCCCACGTTGTCCCACGTTGTCCCACGTTGTCCCACGTTGTCCCACGTTGTCCCACGTTGTCCCACGTTGTCCCACGTTGTCCCACGTTGTCCCACGTTGTCCCACGTTGTCCCACGGTGTCCAACGGTGTCCAACGGTGTCCAACGGTGTCCAACGATGTCCAACGATGTCCAACGGTGTCCAACGGTGTCCAACGGTGTCCCACGTTGTCCCACGTTGTCCCACGTTGTCCCACGTTGTCCCACGGTGTCCAACGGTGTCCAACGGTGTCCAACGGTGTCCAACGATGTCCAACGATGTCCAACGGTGTCCAACGGTGTCCAACGGTGCCCCACGTTGTCCCACGTTGTCCCACGTTGTCCCACGTTGTCCCACGTTGTTCCATGGTTTCCCACGTTGTCCCACGTTGTCCCACGGTGTCCAACGGTGTCCAACGATGTCCAACGCTGTCCAACGGTGTCCCACGATGTCCACCGATGTCCAACGGTGTCCAACGGTGTCCAACGGTGTCCCACGGTGTCCAACGATGTCCAACGGTGTCCAACGATGTCCAACGGTGTCCCACGTTGTCCCACGTTGTCCCACGTTGTCCCACGTTGTCCCACGGTGTCCAACGATGTCCAACGGTGTCCCACGTTGTCCCACGTTGTCCCACGTTGTCCCACGTTGTCCCACGGTATCCAGCGGTGTCCAACGATGTCCAACGGTGTCCAACGATGTCCCACGATGTCCACCGATGTCCAACGGTGTCCAACGGTGTCCAACGGTGTCCAACGGTGTCCAACGATGTCCAACGATGTCCAACGATGTCCAACGGTGTCCCACGTTGTCCCACGTTGTCCCACGTTGTCCCACGGTGTCCAACGGTGTCCCACGTTGTCCCACGTTGTCCCACGTTGTCCCACGTTGTCCCACGTTGTCCCACGTTGTCCCACGTTGTCCCACGTTGTCCCACGTTGTCCCACGTTGTCCCACGGTGTCCAACGGTGTCCAACGGTGTCCAACGGTGTCCAACGATGTCCAACGATGTCCAACGGTGTCCAACGGTGTCCAACGGTGTCCCACGTTGTCCCACGTTGTCCCACGTTGTTCCATGGTTTCCCACGTTGTCCCACGTTGTCCCACGGTGTCCAACGGTGTCCCACGTTGTCCCACGGTGTCCAACGGTGTCCAACGATGTCCAACGCTGTCCAACGGTGTCCCACGATGTCCACCGATGTCCAACGGTGTCCAACGGTGTCCAACGGTGTCCCACGGTGTCCAACGATGTCCAACGGTGTCCAACGATGTCCAACGGTGTCCCACGTTGTCCCACGTTGTCCCACGTTGTCCCACGTTGTCCCACGGTGTCCAACGATGTCCAACGGTGTCCCACGTTGTCCCACGTTGTCCCACGTTGTCCCACGTTGTCCCACGGTATCCAGCGGTGTCCAACGATGTCCAACGGTGTCCAACGGTGTCCCACGATGTCCACCGATGTCCAACGGTGTCCAACGGTGTCCAACGGTGTCCAACGGTGTCCAACGATGTCCAACGATGTCCAACGATGTCCAACGGTGTCCCACGTTGTCCCACGTTGTCCCACGTTGTCCCACGGTGTCCAACGGTGTCCCACGTTGTCCCACGTTGTCCCACGTTGTCCCACGTTGTCCCACGTTGTCCCACGTTGTCCCACGTTGTCCCACGTTGTCCCACGTTGTCCCACGATGTCCCACGTTGTCCAACGATGTCCAACGGTGTCGCACGTTGTCCCACGTTGTCCCACGATGTCCCACGTTGTCCCACGTTGTCCCACGTTGTCCCACGTTGTCCCACGTTGTCCCACGTTGTCCCACGTTGTCCCACGGTGTCCAACGATGTCCAACGGTGTCCAACGGTGTCCCACGATGTCCACCGATGTCCAACGGTGTCCAACGGTGTCCAACGGTGTCCCACGGTGTCCAACGATGTCCAACGGTGTCCAACGATGTCCAACGGTGTCCCACGTTGTCCCACGTTGTCCCACGTTGTCCCACGGTGTCCAACGATGTCCAACGGTGTCCAACGATGTCCAACGGTGTCCAACGATGTCCAACGGTGTCCCACGGTGTCCCACGTTGTCCCACGTTGTCCCACGTTGTCCCACGTTGTCCCACGTTGTCCCACGTTGTCCCACGATGTCCCACGTTGTCCAACGATGTCCAACGGTGTCCAACGGTGTCCCACGATGTCCACCGATGTCCAACGGTGTCCAACGGTGTCCAACGGTGTCCCACGGTGTCCAACGATGTCCAACGGTGTCCAACGCTGTCCAACGGTGTCCCACGTTGTCCCACGTTGTCCCACGTTGTCCCACGGTGTCCAACGACGTCCAACGGTTGCCAACGATGTCCAACGGTGTCCAACGATGTCCAACGGTGTCCCACGATGTCCAACGATGTCCAACGATGTCCAACGGTGTCCAACGGTGTCCCACGTTGTCCAACGGTGTCCCACGTTGTCCCACGTTGTCCCACGTTGTCCCACGTTGTCCCACGTTGTCCAACGGTGTCCCACGGTGTCCAACGGTGTCCCACGTTGTCCCACGTTGTCCCACGTTGTCCCACGTTGTCCCACGTTGTCCCACGTTGTCGCACGTTGTCCCACGTTGTCCCACGTTGTCCCACGGTGTCCAACGGTGTCCAACGATGTCCAACGGTGTCCAACGGTGTCCCACGATGTCCACCGATGTCCAACGGTGTCCAACGGTGTCCCACGTTGTCCCACGTTGTCCCACGTTGTCCCACGTTGTCCCACGGTGTCCAACGATGTCCAACGGTGTCCCACGTTGTCCCACGTTGTCCCACGTTGTCCCACGTTGTCCCACGTTGTCCCACGGTGTCCAGCGGTGTCCAACGATGTCCAACGGTGTCCAACGGTGTCCCACGATGTCCACCGATGTCCAACGGTGTCCAACGGTGTCCAACGGTGTCCAACGGTGTCCAACGATGTCCAACGATGTCCAACGATGTCCAACGGTGTCCCACGTTGTCCCACGTTGTCCCACGTTGTCCCACGGTGTCCAACGGTGTCCCACGTTGTCCCACGTTGTCCCACGTTGTCCCACGTTGTCCCTTTTGTCCCACGTTGTCCCACGTTGTCCCACGTTATCCCACGTTGTCCCACGTTGTCCCACGATGTCCCACGTTGTCCAACGATGTCCAACGGTGTCCCACGATGTCCACCGATGTCCAACGGTGTCCAACGGTGTCCAACGGTGTCCAACGGTGTCCAACGATGTCCAACGATGTCCAACGATGTCCAACGGTGTCCCACGTTGTCCCACGTTGTCCCACGTTGTCCCACGGTGTCCAACGGTGTCCCACGTTGTCCCACGTTGTCCCACGTTGTCCCACGTTGTCCCACGTTGTCCCACGTTGTCCCACGATGTCCCACGTTGTCCAACGATGTCCAACGGTGTCCAACGGTGTCCCACGATGTCCACCGATGTCCAACGGTGTCCAACGGTGTCCAACGGTGTCCCACGGTGTCCAACGATGTCCAACGGTGTCCCACGTTGTCCCACGTTGTCCCACGTTGTCCCACGGTGTCCAACGATGTCCAACGGTGTCCGACGTTGTCCCACGTTGTCCCACGTTGTCCCACGTTGTCCCACGTTGTCCCACGGTGTCCAGCGGTGTCCAACGATGTCCAACGGTGTCCAACGGTGTCCCACGATGTCCACCGATGTCCAACGGTGTCCAACGGTGTCCAACGGTGTCCAACGGTGTCCAACGATGTCCAACGATGTCCAACGATGTCCCACGTTGTCCCACGATGTCCAACGGTGTCCAACGGTGTCCAACGATGTCCAACGGTGTCCAACGGTGTCCAACGGTGTCCCACGGTGTCCAACGGTGTCCCACGTTGTCCCACGTTGTCCCACGTTGTCCCACGTTGTCCCACGATGTCCCACGTTGTCCAACGATGTCCAACGGTGTCCCACGTTTTCCCACGTTGTCCTACGTTGTCCCACGTTGTCCCACGTTGTCCCACGTTGTCCCACGTTGTCCCACGTTGTCCCACGTTGTCCCACGTTGTCCAACGGTGTCCCACGGTGTCCAACGGTGTCCCACGTTGTCCCACGTTGTCCCACGTTGTCCCACGTTGTCCCACGTTGTCCCACGTTGTCCCACGTTGTCCCACGTTGTCCCACGGTGTCCAACGGTGTCCAACGATGTCCAACGGTGTCCAACGGTGTCCCACGATGTCCACCGATGTCCAACGGTGTCCAACGGTGTCCAACGGTGTCCAACGGTGTCCAACGATGTCCAACGATGTCCAACGATGTCCAACGGTGTCCCACGTTGTCCCACGTTGTCCCACGTTGTCCCACGATGTCCCACGTTGTCCCACGTTGTCCCACGTTGTCCCACGTTGTCCCACGTTGTCCCACGTTGTCCCACGTTGTCCCACGTTGTCCCACGTTGTCCCACGTTGTCCCACGTTGTCCCACGTTGTCCCACGTTGTCCCACGGTGTCCAACGGTGTCCAACGGTGTCCAACGGTGTCCAACGATGTCCAACGATGTCCAACGGTGTCCAACGGTGTCCAACGGTGTCCCACGTTGTCCCACGTTGTCCCACGTTGTCCCACGTTGTCCCACGTTGTCCCACGGTGTCCAACGGTGTCCAACGGTGTCCAACGGTGTCCAACGATGTCCAACGATGTCCAACGGTGTCCAACGGTGTCCAACGGTGCCCCACGTTGTCCCACGTTGTCCCACGTTGTCCCACGTTGTCCCACGTTGTTCCATGGTTTCCCACGTTGTCCCACGTTGTCCCACGGTGTCCAACGGTGTCCAACGATGTCCAACGCTGTCCAACGGTATCCCACGATGTCCACCGATGTCCAACGGTGTCCAACGGTGTCCAACGGTGTCCCACGGTGTCCAACGATGTCCAACGGTGTCCAACGATGTCCAACGGTGTCCCACGTTGTCCCACGTTGTCCCACGTTGTCCCACGTTGTCCCACGGTGTCCAACGATGTCCAACGGTGTCCCACGTTGTCCCACGTTGTCCCACGTTGTCCCACGTTGTCCCACGGTATCCAGCGGTGTCCAACGATGTCCAACGGTGTCCAACGGTGTCCCACGATGTCCACCGATGTCCAACGGTGTCCAACGGTGTCCAACGGTGTCCAACGGTGTCCAACGATGTCCAACGATGTCCAACGATGTCCAACGGTGTCCAACGGTGTCCAACGGTGTCCAACGATGTCCAACGATGTCCAACGGTGTCCAACGGTGTCCAACGGTGTCCCACGTTGTCCCACGTTGTCCCACGTTGTCCCACGTTGTCCCACGTTGTCCCACGGTGTCCAACGGTGTCCAACGGTGTCCAACGGTGTCCAACGATGTCCAACGATGTCCAACGGTGTCCAACGGTGTCCAACGGTGCCCCACGTTGTCCCACGTTGTCCCACGTTGTCCCACGTTGTCCCACGTTGTTCCATGGTTTCCCACGTTGTCCCACGTTGTCCCACGGTGTCCAACGGTGTCCAACGATGTCCAACGCTGTCCAACGGTGTCCCACGATGTCCACCGATGTCCAACGGTGTCCAACGGTGTCCAACGGTGTCCCACGGTGTCCAACGATGTCCAACGGTGTCCAACGATGTCCAACGGTGTCCCACGTTGTCCCACGTTGTCCCACGTTGTCCCACGTTGTCCCACGGTGTCCAACGATGTCCAACGGTGTCCCACGTTGTCCCACGTTGTCCCACGTTGTCCCACGTTGTCCCACGGTATCCAGCGGTGTCCAACGATGTCCAACGGTGTCCAACGGTGTCCCACGATGTCCACCGATGTCCAACGGTGTCCAACGGTGTCCAACGGTGTCCAACGGTGTCCAACGATGTCCAACGATGTCCAACGATGTCCAACGGTGTCCCACGTTGTCCCACGTTGTCCCACGTTGTCCCACGGTGTCCAACGGTGTCCCACGTTGTCCCACGTTGTCCCACGTTGTCCCACGTTGTCCCACGTTGTCCCACGTTGTCCCACGTTGTCCCACGTTGTCCCACG
Organism: Bombus terrestris; assembly: GCF_910591885.1. Taxonomy (NCBI): domain Eukaryota; kingdom Metazoa; phylum Arthropoda; class Insecta; order Hymenoptera; family Apidae; genus Bombus; species Bombus terrestris. Next base: position 161,484 of record NW_025963633.1, on the reverse strand, counting down.
TTGTCCCACGATGTCCCACGTTGTCCAACGATGTCCAACGGTGTCGCACGTTGTCCCACGTTGTCCCACGATGTCCCACGTTGTCCCACGTTGTCCCACGTTGTCCCACGTTGTCCCACGTTGTCCCACGTTGTCCCACGTTGTCCCACGGTGTCCAACGATGTCCAACGGTGTCCGACGATGTCCAACGGTGTCCAACGATGTCCAACGGTGTCCCACGATGTCCAGCGATGTCCAACGATGTCCAACGGTGTCCAACGGTGTCCCACGTTGTCCCACGTTGTCCCACGTTGTCCCACGTTGTCCCACGTTGTCCCACGGTGTCCAACGATGTCCAACGGTGTCCCACGTTGTCCAACGGTGTCCCACGTTGTCCCACGTTGTCCCACGTTGTCCCACGTTGTCCCACGGTGTCCAACGATGTCCAACGGTGTCCCACGTTGTCCCACGTTGTCCCACGTTGTCCCACGTTGTCCCACGGTGTCCAGCGGTGTCCAACGATGTCCAACGGTGTCCCACGATGTCCACCGATGTCCAACGGTGTCCAACGGTGTCCAACGGTGTCCAACGGTGTCCAACGATGTCCAACGATGTCCAACGATGTCCAACGGTGTCCCACGTTGTCCCACGTTGTCCCGCGTTGTCCCACGGTGTCCAACGGTGTCCCACGTTGTCCCACGTTGTCCCACGTTGTCCCACGTTGTCCCACGTTGTCCCACGATGTCCCACGTTGTCCAACGATGTCCCACGGTGTCCAACGATGTCCAACGGTGTCCAACGATGTCCAACGGTGTCCCACGTTGTCCCACGTTGTCCCACGTTGTCCCACGGTGTCCAACGGTGTCCAACGATGTCCAACGGTGTCCAACGGTGTCCCACGATGTCCACCGATGTCCAACGGTGTCCAACGGTGTCCAACGGTGTCCCACGGTGTCCAGCGGTGTCCCACGTTGTCCCACGTTGTCCCACGTTGTCCCACGTTGTCCCACGTTGTCCCACGTTGTCCCACGATGTCCCACGTTGTCCAACGATGTCCAACGGTGTCCAACGGTGTCCCACGATGTCCACCGATGTCCAACGGTGTCCAACGGTGTCCAACGGTGTCCCACGGTGTCCAACGATGTCCAACGGTGTCCAACGATGTCCAACGGTGTCCCACGTTGTCCCACGTTGTCCCACGTTGTCCCACGGTGTCCAACGATGTCCAACGGTGTCCAACGATGTCCAACGGTGTCCAACGATGTCCAACGGTGTCCCACGATGTCCAACGATGTCCAACGATGTCCAACGGTGTCCAACGGTGTCCCACGTTGTCCAACGGTGTCCCACGTTGTCCCACGTTGTCCCACGTTGTCCCACGTTGTCCCACGTTGTCCAACGGTGTCCCACGGTGTCCAACGGTGTCCCACGTTGTCCCACGTTGTCCCACGTTGTCCCACGTTGTCCCACGTTGTCCCACGTTGTCCCACGTTGTCCCACGTTGTCCCACGTTGTCCCACGGTGTCCAACGGTGTCCAACGATGTCCAACGGTGTCCAACGGTGTCCCACGATGTCCACCGATGTCCAACGGTGTCCAACGGTGTCCCACGTTGTCCCACGTTGTCCCACGTTGTCCCACGTTGTCCCACGGTGTCCAACGATGTCCAACGGTGTCCCACGTTGTCCCACGTTGTCCCACGTTGTCCCACGTTGTCCCACGTTGTCCCACGGTGTCCAGCGGTGTCCAACGATGTCCAACGGTGTCCAACGGTGTCCCACGATGTCCACCGATGTCCAACGGTGTCCAACGGTGTCCAACGGTGTCCAACGGTGTCCAACGATGTCCAACGATGTCCAACGATGTCCAACGGTGTCCCACGTTGTCCCACGTTGTCCCACGTTGTCCCACGGTGTCCAACGGTGTCCCACGTTGTCCCACGTTGTCCCACGTTGTCCCACGTTGTCCCTTTTGTCCCACGTTGTCCCACGTTGTCCCACGTTGTCCCACGTTGTCCCACGATGTCCCACGTTGTCCAACGATGTCCAACGGTGTCCCACGATGTCCACCGATGTCCAACGGTGTCCAACGGTGTCCAACGGTGTCCAACGGTGTCCAACGATGTCCAACGATGTCCAACGATGTCCAACGGTGTCCCACGTTGTCCCACGTTGTCCCACGTTGTCCCACGGTGTCCAACGGTGTCCCACGTTGTCCCACGTTGTCCCACGTTGTCCCACGTTGTCCCACGTTGTCCCACGTTGTCCCACGATGTCCCACGTTGTCCAACGATGTCCAACGGTGTCCAACGGTGTCCCACGATGTCCACCGATGTCCAACGGTGTCCAACGGTGTCCAACGGTGTCCCACGGTGTCCAACGATGTCCAACGGTGTCCCACGTTGTCCCACGTTGTCCCACGTTGTCCCACGGTGTCCAACGATGTCCAACGGTGTCCCACGTTGTCCCACGTTGTCCCACGTTGTCCCACGTTGTCCCACGTTGTCCCACGGTGTCCAGCGGTGTCCAACGATGTCCAACGGTGTCCAACGGTGTCCCACGATGTCCACCGATGTCCAACGGTGTCCAACGGTGTCCAACGGTGTCCAACGGTGTCCAACGATGTCCAACGATGTCCAACGATGTCCCACGTTGTCCCACGATGTCCAACGGTGTCCAACGGTGTCCAACGATGTCCAACGGTGTCCAACGGTGTCCAACGGTGTCCCACGGTGTCCAACGGTGTCCCACGTTGTCCCACGTTGTCCCACATTGTCCCACGTTGTCCCACGATGTCCCACGTTGTCCAACGATGTCCAACGGTGTCCCACGTTGTCCCACGTTGTCCTACGTTGTCCCACGTTGTCCCACGTTGTCCCACGTTGTCCCACGTTGTCCCACGTTGTCCCACGTTGTCCCACGTTGTCCAACGGTGTCCCACGGTGTCCAACGGTGTCCCACGTTGTCCCACGTTGTCCCACGTTGTCCCACGTTGTCCCACGTTGTCCCACGTTGTCCCACGTTGTCCCACGTTGTCCCACGGTGTCCAACGGTGTCCAACGATGTCCAACGGTGTCCAACGGTGTCCCACGATGTCCACCGATGTCCAACGGTGTCCAACGGTGTCCAACGGTGTCCAACGATGTCCAACGGTGTCCCACGATGTCCAACGATGTCCAACGATGTCCAACGGTGTCCAACGGTGTCCCACGTTGTCCAACGGTGTCCCACGTTGTCCCACGTTGTCCCACGTTGTCCCACGTTGTCCCACGTTGTCCAACGGTGTCCCACGGTGTCCAACGGTGTCCCACGTTGTCCCACGTTGTCCCACGTTGTCCCACGTTGTCCAACGTTGTCCCACGTTGTCCCACGTTGTCCCACGTTGTCCCACGTTGTCCCACGGTGTCCAACGGTGTCCAACGATGTCCAACGGTGTCCAACGGTGTCCCACGATGTCCACCGATGTCCAACGGTGTCCAACGGTGTCCCACGTTGTCCCACGTTGTCCCACGTTGTCCCACGTTGTCCCACGGTGTCCAACGATGTCCAACGGTGTCCCACGTTGTCCCACGTTGTCCCACGTTGTCCCACGTTGTCCCACGTTGTCCCACGGTGTCCAGCGGTGTCCAACGATGTCCAACGGTGTCCAACGGTGTCCCACGATGTCCACCGATGTCCAACGGTGTCCAACGGTGTCCAACGGTGTCCAACGGTGTCCAACGATGTCCAACGATGTCCAACGATGTCCAACGGTGTCCCACGTTGTCCCACGTTGTCCCACGTTGTCCCACGGTGTCCAACGGTGTCCCACGTTGTCCCACGTTGTCCCACGTTGTCCCACGTTGTCCCTTTTGTCCCACGTTGTCCCACGTTGTCCCACGTTGTCCCACGTTGTCCCACGATGTCCCACGTTGTCCAACGATGTCCAACGGTGTCCCACGATGTCCACCGATGTCCAACGGTGTCCAACGGTGTCCAACGGTGTCCAACGGTGTCCAACGATGTCCAACGATGTCCAACGATGTCCAACGGTGTCCCACGTTGTCCCACGTTGTCCCACGTTGTCCCACGGTGTCCAACGGTGTCCCACGTTGTCCCACGTTGTCCCACGTTGTCCCACGTTGTCCCACGTTGTCCCACGTTGTCCCACGATGTCCCACGTTGTCCAACGATGTCCAACGGTGTCCAACGGTGTCCCACGATGTCCACCGATGTCCAACGGTGTCCAACGGTGTCCAACGGTGTCCCACGGTGTCCAACGATGTCCAACGGTGTCCCACGTTGTCCCACGTTGTCCCACGTTGTCCCACGGTGTCCAACGATGTCCAACGGTGTCCCACGTTGTCCCACGTTGTCCCACGTTGTCCCACGTTGTCCCACGTTGTCCCACGGTGTCCAGCGGTGTCCAACGATGTCCAACGGTGTCCAACGATGTCCCACGTTGTCCCACGATGTCCAACGGTGTCCAACGGTGTCCAACGATGTCCAACGGTGTCCAACGGTGTCCAACGGTGTCCCACGGTGTCCAACGGTGTCCCACGTTGTCCCACGTTGTCCCACATTGTCCCACGTTGTCCCACGTTGTCCCACGGTGTCCAGCGGTGTCCAACGATGTCCCACGTTGTCCCACGTTGTCCCACGTTGTCCCACGTTGTCCCACGTTGTCCCACGTTGTCCCACGTTGTCCCACGTTGTCCCACGTTGTCCCACGTTGTCCCACGTTGTCCCACGTTGTCCCACGTTGTCCCACGGTGTCCAACGGTGTCCAACGGTGTCCAACGGTGTCCAACGATGTCCAACGATGTCCAACGGTGTCCAACGGTGTCCAACGGTGTCCCACGTTGTCCCACGTTGTCCCACGTTGTCCCACGTTGTCCCACGTTGTCCCACGGTGTCCAACGGTGTCCAACGGTGTCCAACGGTGTCCAACGATGTCCAACGATGTCCAACGGTGTCCAACGGTGTCCAACGGTGTCCCACGTTGTCCCACGTTGTCCCACGTTGTCCCACGTTGTCCCACGTTGTTCCATGGTTTCCCACGTTGTCCCACGTTGTCCCACGGTGTCCAACGGTGTCCAACGATGTCCAACGCTGTCCAACGGTGTCCCACGATGTCCACCGATGTCCAACGGTGTCCAACGGTGTCCAACGGTGTCCCACGGTGTCCAACGATGTCCAACGGTGTCCAACGATGTCCAACGGTGTCCAACGATGTCCAACGGTGTCCCACGTTGTCCCACGTTGTCCCACGTTGTCCCACGTTGTCCCACGGTGTCCAACGATGTCCAACGGTGTCCCACGTTGTCCCACGTTGTCCCACGTTGTCCCACGTTGTCCCACGGTATCCAGCGGTGTCCAACGATGTCCAACGGTGTCCAACGGTGTCCCACGATGTCCACCGATGTCCAACGGTGTCCAACGGTGTCCAACGGTGTCCAACGGTGTCCAACGATGTCCAACGATGTCCAACGATGTCCAACGGTGTCCCACGTTGTCCCACGTTGTCCCACGTTGTCTCACGGTGTCCAACGGTGTCCCACGTTGTCCCACGTTGTCCCACGTTGTCCCACGTTGTCCCACGTTGTCCCACGTTGTCCCACGTTGTCCCACGTTGTCCCACGTTGTCCCACGATGTCCCACGTTGTCCAACGATGTCCAACGGTGTCGCACGTTGTCCCACGTTGTCCCACGATGTCCCACGTTGTCCCACGTTGTCCCACGTTGTCCCACGTTGTCCCACGTTGTCCCACGTTGTCCCACGTTGTCCCACGGTGTCCAACGATGTCCAACGGTGTCCGACGATGTCCAACGGTGTCCAACGATGTCCAACGGTGTCCCACGATGTCCAGCGATGTCCAACGATGTCCAACGGTGTCCAACGGTGTCCCACGTTGTCCCACGTTGTCCCACGTTGTCCCACGTTGTCCCACGTTGTCCCACGGTGTCCAACGATGTCCAACGGTGTCCCACGTTGTCCAACGGTGTCCCACGTTGTCCCACGTTGTCCCACGTTGTCCCACGTTGTCCCACGGTGTCCAACGATGTCCAACGGTGTCCCACGTTGTCCCACGTTGTCCCACGTTGTCCCACGTTGTCCCACGGTGTCCAGCGGTGTCCAACGATGTCCAACGGTGTCCAACGGTGTCCCACGATGTCCACCGATGTCCAACGGTGTCCAACGGTGTCCAACGGTGTCCAACGGTGTCCAACGATGTCCAACGATGTCCAACGATGTCCAACGGTGTCCCACGTTGTCCCACGTTGTCCCGCGTTGTCCCACGGTGTCCAACGGTGTCCCACGTTGTCCCACGTTGTCCCACGTTGTCCCACGTTGTCCCACGTTGTCCAACGATGTCCAACGGTGTCCAACGGTGTCCCACGATGTCCCACGGTGTCCAAAGGTGTCCCACGTTGTCCCACGTTGTCCCACGTTGTCCCACGTTGTCCCACGTTGTCCCACGTTGTCCCACGTTGTCCAACGATGTCCAACGATGTCCAACGGTGTCCAACGATGTCCAACGGTGTCCCACGTTGTCCCACGTTGTCCCACGTTGTCCCACGATGTCCAACGGTGTCCAACGGTGTCCAACGATGTCCAACGGTGTCCAACGGTGTCCAACGGTGTCCCACGGTGTCCAAAGGTGTCCCACGTTGTCCCACGTTGTCCCACGTTGTCCCACGTTGTCCCACGTTGTCCCACGATGTCCCACGTTGTCCAACGATGTCCAACGGTGTCCCACGTTGTCCCACGTTGTCCCACGATGTCCCACGTTGTCCAACGATGTCCAACGGTGTCCCACGTTGTCCCACGTTGTCCTACGTTGTCCCACGTTGTCCCACGTTGTCCCACGTTGTCCCACGTTGTCCCACGTTGTCCCACGTTGTCCCACGTTGTCCCACGGTGTCCAACGGTGTCCAACGGTGTCCAACGGTGTCCAACGATGTCCAACGATGTCCAACGGTGTCCAACGGTGTCCCACGTTGTCCCACGTTGTCCCACGGTGTCCAACGATGTCCAACGGTGTCCCACGTTGTCCCACGTTGTCCCACGTTGTCCCACGTTGTCCCACGTTGTTCCATGGTTTCCCACGTTGTCCCACGTTGTCCCACGGTGTCCAACGATGTCCAACGGTGTCCAACGGTGTCCCACGGTGTCCAACGGTGTCCCACGTTGTCCAACGGTGTCCCACGGTGTCCAACGGTGTCCCACGTTGTCCCACGTTGTCCCACGTTGTCCCACGTTGTCCCACGTTGTCCCACGTTGTCCCACGTTGTCCCACGTTGTCCCACGGTGTCCAACGGTGTCCAACGATGTCCAACGGTGTCCAACGGTGTCCCACGATGTCCACCGATGTCCAACGGTGTCCAACGGTGTCCAACGGTGTCCAACGGTGTCCAACGATGTCCAACGATGTCCAACGATGTCCAACGGTGTCCCACGTTGTCCCACGTTGTCCCACGTTGTCCCACGATGTCCCACGTTGTCCCACGTTGTCCCACGTTGTCCCACGTTGTCCCACGTTGTCCCACGTTGTCCCACGTTGTCCCACGTTGTCCCACGTTGTCCCACGTTGTCCCACGTTGTCCCACGTTGTCCCACGGTGTCCAACGGTGTCCAACGGTGTCCAACGGTGTCCAACGATGTCCAACGATGTCCAACGGTGTCCAACGGTGTCCAACGGTGTCCCACGTTGTCCCACGTTGTCCCACGTTGTCCCACGTTGTCCCACGTTGTTCCATGGTTTCCCACGTTGTCCCACGTTGTCCCACGGTGTCCAACGGTGTCCAACGATGTCCAACGGTGTCCAACGGTGTCCCACGATGTCCACCGATGTCCAACGGTGTCCAACGGTGTCCAACGGTGTCCCACGGTGTCCAACGATGTCCAACGGTGTCCAACGATGTCCAACGGTGTCCCACGTTGTCCCACGTTGTCCCACGTTGTCCCACGGTGTCCAACGATGTCCAACGGTGTCCAACGATGTCCAACGTTGTCCCACGTTGTCCAACGGTGTCCCACGGTGTCCAACGGTGTCCCACGTTGTCCCACGTTGTCCCACGTTGTCCCACGGTGTCCAACGATGTCCAACGGTGTCCCACGTTGTCCCACGTTGTCCCACGTTGTCCCACGTTGTCCCACGTTGTTCCATGGTTTCCCACGTTGTCCCACGTTGTCCCACGTTGTCCCACGGTGTCCAACGATGTCCAACGGTGTCCCACGGTGTCCCACGGTGTCCAACGGTGTCCCACGGTGTCCAACGATGTCCAACGGTGTCCCACGTTGTCCCACGTTGTCCCACGTTGTCCCACGTTGTCCCACGTTGTTCCATGGTTTCCCACGTTGTCCCACGTTGTCCCACGTTGTCCCACGGTGTCCAACGATGTCCAACGGTGTCCAACGGTGTCCCACGGTGTCCAACGGTGTCCCACGTTGTCCCACGTTGTCCCACGTTGTCCCACGTTGTCCCACGTTGTCCCACGTTGTCCCACGGTGTCCAACGGTGTCCAACGATGTCCAACGGTGTCCAACGGTGTCCCACGATGTCCACCGATGTCCAACGGTGTCCAACGGTGTCCCACGTTGTCCCACGTTGTCCCACGTTGTCCCACGTTGTCCCACGGTGTCCAACGATGTCCAACGGTGTCCCACGTTGTCCCACGTTGTCCCACGTTGTCCCACGTTGTCCCACGGTGTCCAGCGGTGTCCAACGATGTCCAACGGTGTCCAACGGTGTCCCACGATGTCCACCGATGTCCAACGGTGTCCAACGGTGTCCAACGGTGTCCAACGGTGTCCAACGATGTCCAACGATGTCCAACGATGTCCAACGGTGTCCCACGTTGTCCCACGTTGTCCCACGTTGTCCCACGGTGTCCAACGGTGTCCCACGTTGTCCCACGTTGTCCCACGTTGTCCCACGTTGTCCCACGTTGTCCCACGTTGTCCCACGTTGTCCCACGTTGTCCCACGATGTCCCACGTTGTCCAACGATGTCCAACGGTGTCCCACGTTGTCCCACGTTGTCCTACGTTGTCCCACGTTGTCCCACGTTGTCCCACGTTGTCCCACGTTGTCCCACGTTGTCCCACGGTGTCCAACGGTGTCCCACGTTGTCCCACGTTGTCCCACGGTGTCCAACGATGTCCAACGGTGTCCAACGGTGTCCCACGGTGTCCCACGTTGTCCCACGTTGTCCCACGTTGTCCCACGTTGTCCCACGTTGTCCCACGTTGTCCCACGTTGTCCCACGATGTCCCACGTTGTCCAACGATGTCCAACGGTGTCCAACGGTGTCCCACGATGTCCACCGATGTCCAACGGTGTCCAACGGTGTCCAACGGTGTCCCACGGTGTCCAACGATGTCCAACGGTGTCCAACGATGTCCAACGGTGTCCCACGTTGTCCCACGTTGTCCCACGTTGTCCCACGGTGTCCAACGATGTCCAACGGTGTCCAACGATGTCCAACGGTGTCCAACGATGTCCAACGGTGTCCCACGATGTCCAACGATGTCCAACGATGTCCAACGGTGTCCAACGGTGTCCCACGTTGTCCAACGGTGTCCCACGTTGTCCCACGTTGTCCCACGTTGTCCCACGTTGTCCCACGTTGTCCCACGATGTCCCACGTTGTCCCACGTTGTCCCACGTTGTCCCACGTTGTCCCACGTTGTCCCACGTTGTCCCACGTTGTCCCACGTTGTCCCACGATGTCCAACGGTGTCCAACGGTGTCCAACGATGTCCAACGGTGTCCAACGGTGTCCAACGGTGTCCCACGGTGTCCAACGGTGTCCCACGTTGTCCCACGTTGTCCCACGTTGTCCCACGTTGTCCCACGATGTCCCACGTTGTCCAACGATGTCCAACGGTGTCCCACGTTGTCCCACGTTGTCCTACGTTGTCCCACGTTGTCCCACGTTGTCCCACGTTGTCCCACGTTGTCCCACGTTGTCCCACGTTGTCCCACGGTGTCCAACGGTGTCCAACGGTGTCCAACGGTGTCCAACGATGTCCAACGATGTCCAACGGTGTCCAACGGTGTCCCACGTTGTCCCACGTTGTCCCACGGTGTCCAACGGTGTCCAACGGTGTCCAACGGTGTCCAACGGTGTCCAACGGTGTCCAACGATGTCCAACGATGTCCAACGGTGTCCAACGGTGTCCCACGTTGTCCCACGTTGTCCCACGGTGTCCAACGATGTCCAACGGTGTCCCACGTTGTCCCACGTTGTCCCACGTTGTCCCACGTTGTCCCACGTTGTCCCACGTTGTCCCACGTTGTTCCATGGTTTCCCACGTTGTCCCACGTTGTCCCACGTTGTCCCACGGTGTCCAACGATGTCCAACGGTGTCCAACGGTGTCCCACGGTGTCCAACGGTGTCCCACGTTTTCCCACGTTGTCCCACGTTGTCCCACGTTGTCCCACGTTGTCCAACGGTGTCCCACGATGTCCAACGGTGTCCCACGTTGTCCCACGTTGTCCCACGTTGTCCCACGTTGTCCCACGTTGTCCCACGTTGTCCCACGTTGTCCCACGTTGTCCCACGTTGTCCCACGTTGTCCCACGTTGTCCCACGGTGTCCAGCGGTGTCCAACGATGTCCAACGGTGTCCAACGGTGTCCCACGATGTCCACCGATGTCCAACGGTGTCCAACGGTGTCCAACGGTGTCCAACGGTGTCCAACGATGTCCAACGATGTCCAACGATGTCCAACGGTGTCCCACGTTGTCCCACGTTGTCCCACGTTGTCCCACGTTGTCCCACGTTGTCCCACGGTGTCCAACGGTGTCCCACGTTGTCCCACGTTGTCCCACGTTGTCCCACGTTGTCCCACGTTGTCCCACGTTGTCCCACGTTGTCCCACGTTGTCCCACGTTGTCCCACGTTGTCCCACGATGTCCCACGTTGTCCAACGATGTCCAACGGTGTCCCACGATGTCCACCGATGTCCAACGGTGTCCAACGGTGTCCAACGGTGTCCAACGGTGTCCAACGATGTCCAACGATGTCCAACGATGTCCAACGGTGTCCCACGTTGTCCCACGTTGTCCCACGTTGTCCCACGGTGTCCAACGGTGTCCCACGTTGTCCCACGTTGTCCCACGTTGTCCCACGTTGTCCCACGTTGTCCCACGTTGTCCCACGATGTCCCACGTTGTCCAACGATGTCCAACGGTGTCCAACGGTGTCCCACGATGTCCACCGATGTCCAACGGTGTCCAACGGTGTCCAACGGTGTCCCACGGTGTCCAACGATGTCCAACGGTGTCCAACGATGTCCAACGGTGTCCCACGTTGTCCCACGTTGTCCCACGTTGTCCCACGGTGTCCAACGATGTCCAACGGTGTCCAACGATGTCCAACGGTGTCCAACGATGTCCAACGGTGTCCCACGATGTCCAACGATGTCCAACGATGTCCAACGGTGTCCAACGGTGTCCCACGTTGTCCAACGGTGTCCCACGTTGTCCCACGTTGTCCCACGTTGTCCCACGTTGTCCCACGTTGTCCCACGATGTCCCACGTTGTCCCACGTTGTCCCACGTTGTCCCACGTTGTCCCACGTTGTCCCACGTTGTCCCACGTTGTCCCACGTTGTCCCACGATGTCCAACGGTGTCCAACGGTGTCCAACGATGTCCAACGGTGTCCAACGGTGTCCAACGGTGTCCCACGGTGTCCAACGGTGTCCCACGTTGTCCCACGTTGTCCCACGTTGTCCCACGTTGTCCCACGATGTCCCACGTTGTCCAACGATGTCCAACGTTGTCCCACGTTGTCCCACGTTGTCCTACGTTGTCCCACGTTGTCCCACGTTGTCCCACGTTGTCCCACGTTGTCCCACGTTGTCCCACGTTGTCCCACGTTGTCCAACGGTGTCCAACGGTGTCCAACGGTGTCCAACGGTGTCCAACGATGTCCAACGATGTCCAACGGTGTCCAACGGTGTCCCACGTTGTCCCACGTTGTCCCACGGTGTCCAACGATGTCCAACGGTGTCCCACGTTGTCCCACGTTGTCCCACGTTGTCCCACGTTGTCCCACGTTGTTCCATGGTTTCTCACGTTGTCCCACGTTGTCCCACGTTGTCCCACGGTGTCCAACGATGTCCAACGGTGTCCAACGGTGTCCCACGGTGTCCAACGGTGTCCCACGTTGTCCCACGTTGTCCCACGTTGTCCCACGTTGTCCCACGTTGTCCAACGGTGTCCCACGGTGTCCAACGGTGTCCCACGTTGTCCCACGTTGTCCCACGTTGTCCCACGTTGTCCCACGTTGTCCCACGTTGTCCCACGTTGTCCCACGTTGTCCCACGGTGTCCAACGGTGTCCAACGATGTCCAACGGTGTCCAACGGTGTCCCACGATGTCCACCGATGTCCAACGGTGTCCAACGGTGTCCAACGGTGTCCAACGGTGTCCAACGATGTCCAACGATGTCCAACGATGTCCAACGGTGTCCCACGTTGTCCCACGTTGTCCCACGTTGTCCCACGTTGTCCCACGTTGTCCCACGTTGTCCCACGTTGTCCCACGTTGTCCCACGTTGTCCCACGTTGTCCCACGTTGTCCCACGTTGTCCCACGTTGTCCCACGTTGTCCCACGTTGTCCCACGGTGTCCAACGGTGTCCAACGGTGTCCAACGGTGTCCAACGGTGTCCAACGATGTCCAACGATGTCCAACGGTGTCCAACGGTGTCCAACGGTGTCCCACGTTGTCCCACGTTGTCCCACGTTGTCCCACGTTGTCCCACGTTGTTCCATGGTTTCCCACGTTGTCCCACGTTGTCCCACGGTGTCCAACGGTGTCCAACGATGTCCAACGCTGTCCAACGGTGTCCCACGATGTCCACCGATGTCCAACGGTGTCCAACGGTGTCCAACGGTGTCCCACGGTGTCCAACGATGTCCAACGGTGTCCAACGATGTCCAACGGTGTCCCACGTTGTCCCACGTTGTCCCACGTTGTCCCACGTTGTCCCACGGTGTCCAACGATGTCCAACGGTGTCCCACGTTGTCCCACGTTGTCCCACGTTGTCCCACGTTGTCCCACGGTATCCAGCGGTGTCCAACGATGTCCAACGGTGTCCAACGGTGTCGCACGATGTCCACCGATGTCCAACGGTGTCCAACGGTGTCCAACGGTGTCCAACGGTGTCCAACGATGTCCAACGATGTCCAACGATGTCCAACGGTGTCCCACGTTGTCCCACGTTGTCCCACGTTGTCCCACGGTGTCCAACGGTGTCCCACGTTGTCCCACGTTGTCCCACTTTGTCCCACGTTTTCCCACGGTGTCCAACGGTGTCCCACGTTGTCCCACGTTGTCCCACGTTGTCCCACGTTGTCCCACGTTGTCCCACGTTGTCCCACGTTGTCCCACGATGTCCCACGTTGTCCAACGATGTCCAACGGTGTCCAACGGTGTCCCACGATGTCCACCGATGTCCAACGGTGTCCAACGGTGTCCAACGGTGTCCCACGGTGTCCAACGATGTCCAACGGTGTCCAACGATGTCCAACGGTGTCCCACGTTGTCCCACGTTGTCCCACGTTGTCCCACGGTGTCCAACGATGTCCAACGGTGTCCAACGATGTCCAACGGTGTCCAACGATGTCCAACGGTGTCCCACGATGTCCAACGATGTCCAACGATGTCCAACGGTGTCCAACGGTGTCCCACGTTGTCCAACGGTGTCCCACGTTGTCCCACGTTGTCCCACGTTGTCCCACGTTGTCCCACGTTGTCCCACGTTGTCCCACGATGTCCAACGGTGTCCAACGGTGTCCAACGATGTCCAACGGTGTCCAACGGTGTCCAAGGGTGTCCCACGGTGTCCAACGGTGTCCCACGTTGTCCCACGTTGTCCCACGTTGTCCCACGTTGTCCCACGATGTCCCACGTTGTCCAACGATGTCCAACGGTGTCCCACGTTGTCCCACGTTGTCCTACGTTGTCCCACGTTGTCCCACGTTGTCCCACGTTGTCCCACGTTGTCCCACGTTGTCCCACGTTGTCCCACGTTGTCCAACGGTGTCCAACGGTGTCCAACGGTGTCCAACGGTGTCCAACGATGTCCAACGATGTCCAACGGTGTCCAACGGTGTCCCACGTTGTCCCACGGTGTCCAACGATGTCCAACGGTGTCCCACGTTGTCCCACGTTGTCCCACGTTGTCCCACGTTGTCCCACGTTGTTCCATGGTTGCCCACGTTGTCCCACGTTGTCCCACGTTGTCCCACGGTGTCCAACGATGTCCAACGGTGTCCAACGGTGTCCCACGGTGTCCAACGGTGTCCCACGGTGTCCAACGGTGTCCCACGTTGTCCCACGTTATCCCACGTTGTCCCACGTTGTCCCACGTTGTCCAACGGTGTCCCACGGTGTCCAACGGTGTCCCACGTTGTCCCACGTTGTCCCACGTTGTCCCACGTTGTCCCACGTTGTCCCACGTTGTCCCACGTTGTCCCACGGTGTCCAACGGTGTCCAACGATGTCCAACGGTGTCCAACGGTGTCCCACGATGTCCACCGATGTCCAACGGTGTCCAACGGTGTCCAACGGTGTCCAACGGTGTCCAACGATGTCCAACGGTGTCCAACGGTGTCCAACGGTGTCCAACGATGTCCAACGATGTCCAACGGTGTCCAACGGTGTCCAACGGTGTCCCACGTTGTCCCACGTTGTCCCACGTTGTCCCACGTTGTCCCACGTTGTTCCATGGTTTCCCACGTTGTCCCACGTTGTCCCACGGTGTCCAACGGTGTCCAACGATGTCCAACGCTGTCCAACGGTGTCCCACGATGTCCACCGATGTCCAACGGTGTCCAACGGTGTCCAACGGTGTCCCACGGTGTCCAACGATGTCCAACGGTGTCCAACGATGTCCAACGGTGTCCCACGTTGTCCCACGTTGTCCCACGTTGTCCCACGTTGTCCCACGGTGTCCAACGATGTCCAACGGTGTCCCACGTTGTCCCACGTTGTCCCACGTTGTCCCACGTTGTCCCACGGTATCCAGCGGTGTCCAACGATGTCCAACGGTGTCCAACGGTGTCCCACGATGTCCACCGATGTCCAACGGTGTCCAACGGTGTCCAACGGTGTCCAACGGTGTCCAACGATGTCCAACGATGTCCAACGATGTCCAACGGTGTCCCACGTTGTCCCACGTTGTCCCACGTTGTCCCACGGTGTCCAACGGTGTCCCACGTTGTCCCACGTTGTCCCACGTTGTCCCACGTTGTCCCACGTTGTCCCACGTTGTCCCACGTTGTCCCACGTTGTCCCACGTTGTCCCACGATGTCCCACGTTGTCCAACGATGTCCAACGGTGTCCCACGTTGTCCCACGTTGTCCCACGATGTCCCACGTTGTCCCACGTTGTCCCACGTTGTCCCACGTTGTCCCACGTTGTCCCACGTTGTCCCACGTTGTCCCACGTTGTCCCACGTTGTCCCACGTTGTCCCACGTTGTCCCACGTTGTCCCACGGTGTCCAACGGTGTCCAACGGTGTCCAACGGTGTCCAACGATGTCCAACGATGTCCAACGGTGTCCAACGGTGTCCAACGGTGTCCCACGTTGTCCCACGTTGTCCCACGTTGTCCCACGTTGTCCCACGTTGTTCCATGGTTTCCCACGTTGTCCCACGTTGTCCCACGTTGTCCCACGGTGTCCAACGATGTCCAACGGTGTCCAACGGTGTCCCACGGTGTCCAACGGTGTCCCACGTTGTCCCACGTTGTCCCACGTTGTCCCACGTTGTCCCACGTTGTCCCACGTTGTCCCACGGTGTCCAACGGTGTCCAACGATGTCCAACGGTGTCCAACGGTGTCCCACGATGTCCACCGATGTCCAACGGTGTCCAACGGTGTCAACGGTGTCCCACGGTGTCCAACGATGTCCAACGGTGTCCAACGATGTCCAACGGTGTCCCACGTTGTCCCACGTTGTCCTACGTTGTCCCACGTTGTCCCACGTTGTCCCACGTTGTCCCACGTTGTCCCACGTTGTCCCACGTTGTCCCACGTTGTCCCACGGTGTCCAACGGTGTCCAACGGTGTCCAACGGTGTCCAACGATGTCCAACGATGTCCAACGGTGTCCAACGGTGTCCCACGTTGTCCCACGTTGTCCCACGGTGTCCAACGATGTCCAACGGTGTCCCACGTTGTCCCACGTTGTCCCACGTTGTCCCACGTTGTTCCATGGTTTCCCACGTTGTCCCACGTTGTCCCACGGTGTCCAACGATGTCCAACGGTGTCCAGCGGTGTCCCACGGTGTCCAACGGTGTCCCACGTTGTCCCACGTTGTCCCACGTTGTCCCACGTTGTCCCACGTTGTCCAACGGTGTCCCACGGTGTCCAACGGTGTCCCACGTTGTCCCACGTTGTCCCACGGTGTCCCACGTTGTCCCACGTTGTCCCACGTTGTCCCACGTTGTCCCACGTTGTCCCACGGTGTCCAACGGTGTCCCACGTTGTCCCACGTTGTCCCACGTTGTCCCACGTTGTCCCACGTTGTCCCACGTTGTCCCACGTTGTCCCACGTTGTCCCACGTTGTCCCACGTTGTCCCACGATGTCCCACGTTGTCCAACGATGTCCAACGGTGTCCCACGATGTCCACCGATGTCCAACGGTGTCCAACGGTGTCCAACGGTGTCCAACGGTGTCCAACGATGTCCAACGATGTCCAACGATGTCCAACGGTGTCCCACGTTGTCCCACGTTGTCCCACGTTGTCCCACGGTGTCCAACGGTGTCCCACGTTGTCCCACGTTGTCCCACGTTGTCCCACGTTGTCCCACGTTGTCCCACGTTGTCCCACGTTGTCCCACGATGTCCCACGTTGTCCAACGATGTCCAACGGTGTCCAACGGTGTCCCACGATGTCCACCGATATCCAACGGTGTCCAACGGTGTCCAACGGTGTCCCACGGTGTCCAACGATGTCCAACGGTGTCCAACGATGTCCAACGGTGTCCCACGTTGTCCCACGTTGTCCTACGTTGTCCCACGTTGTCCCACGTTGTCCCACGTTGTCCCACGTTGTCCCACGTTGTCCCACGTTGTCCCACGTTGTCCAACGGTGTCCAACGATGTCCAACGATGTCCAACGATGTCCAACGGTGTCCCACGTTGTCCCACGTTGTCCCACGTTGTCCCACGATGTCCCACGTTGTCCCACGTTGTCCCACGTTGTCCCACGTTGTCCCACGTTGTCCCACGTTGTCCCACGTTGTCCCACGTTGTCCCACGTTGTCCCACGTTGTCCCACGTTGTCCCACGGTGTCCAACGGTGTCCAACGGTGTCCAACGGTGTCCAACGATGTCCAACGATGTCCAACGGTGTCCAACGGTGTCCAACGGTGTCCCACGTTGTCCCACGTTGTCCCACGTTGTCCCACGTTGTCCCACGTTGTTCCATGGTTTCCCACGTTGTCCCACGTTGTCCCACGGTGTCCAACGGTGTCCAACGATGTCCAACGCTGTCCAACGGTGTCCCACGATGTCCACCGATGTCCAACGGTGTCCAACGGTGTCCAACGGTGTCCCACGGTGTCCAACGATGTCCAACGGTGTCCAACGATGTCCAACGGTGTCCCACGTTGTCCCACGTTGTCCCACGTTGTCCCACGTTGTCCCACGGTGTCCAACGATGTCCAACGGTGTCCCACGTTGTCCCACGTTGTCCCACGTTGTCCCACGTTGTCCCACGGTATCCAGCGGTGTCCAACGATGTCCAACGGTGTCCAACGGTGTCCCACGATGTCCACCGATGTCCAACGGTGTCCAACGGTGTCCAACGGTGTCCAACGGTGTCCAACGATGTCCAACGATGTCCAACGATGTCCAACGGTGTCCCACGTTGTCCCACGTTGTCCCACGTTGTCCCACGGTGTCCAACGGTGTCCCACGTTGTCCCACGTTGTCCCACGTTGTCCCACGTTGTCCCACGTTGTCCCACGTTGTCCCACGTTGTCCCACGTTGTCCCACGTTGTCCCACGATGTCCCACGTTGTCCCTCGATGTCCAACGGTGTCCCACGTTGTCCCACGTTGTCCCACGATGTCCCACGTTGTCCCACGTTGTCCCACGTTGTCCCACGTTGTCCCACGTTGTCCCACGTTGTCCCACGTTGTCCCACGTTGTCCCACGTTGTCCCACGTTGTCCCACGTTGTCCCACGTTGTCCCACGGTGTCCAACGGTGTCCAACGGTGTCCAACGGTGTCCAACGATGTCCAACGATGTCCAACGGTGTCCAACGGTGTCCAACGGTGTCCCACGTTGTCCCACGTTGTCCCACGTTGTCCCACGTTGTCCCACGTTGTTCCATGGTTTCCCACGTTGTCCCACGTTGTCCCACGTTGTCCCACGGTGTCCAACGATGTCCAACGGTGTCCAACGGTGTCCCACGGTGTCCAACGGTGTCCCACGTTGTCCCACGTTGTCCCACGTTGTCCCACGTTGTCCCACGTTGTCCCACGTTGTCCCACGGTGTCCAACGGTGTCCAACGATGTCCAACGGTGTCCAACGGTGTCCCACGATGTCCACCGATGTCCAACGGTGTCCAACGGTGTCAACGGTGTCCCACGGTGTCCAACGATGTCCAACGGTGTCCAACGATGTCCAACGGTGTCCCACGTTGTCCCACGTTGTCCTACGTTGTCCCACGTTGTCCCACGTTGTCCCACGTTGTCCCACGTTGTCCCACGTTGTCCCACGTTGTCCCACGTTGTCCCACGGTGTCCAACGGTGTCCAACGGTGTCCAACGGTGTCCAACGATGTCCAACGATGTCCAACGGTGTCCAACGGTGTCCCACGTTGTCCCACGTTGTCCCACGGTGTCCAACGATGTCCAACGGTGTCCCACGTTGTCCTACGTTGTCCCACGTTGTCCCACGTTGTCCCACGTTGTTCCATGGTTTCCCACGTTGTCCCACGTTGTCCCACGGTGTCCAACGATGTCCAACGGTGTCCAGCGGTGTCCCACGGTGTCCAACGGTGTCCCACGTTGTCCCACGTTGTCCCACGTTGTCCCACGTTGTCCCACGTTGTCCCACGATGTCCCACGTTGTCCAACGATGTCCAACGGTGTCCCACGATGTCCACCGATGTCCAACGGTGTCCAACGGTGTCCAACGGTGTCCAACGGTGTCCAACGATGTCCAACGATGTCCAACGATGTCCAACGGTGTCCCACGTTGTCCCACGTTGTCCCACGTTGTCCCACGGTGTCCAACGGTGTCCCACGTTGTCCCACGTTGTCCCACGTTGTCCCACGTTGTCCCACGTTGTCCCACGTTGTCCCACGTTGTCCCACGATGTCCCACGTTGTCCAACGATGTCCAACGGTGTCCAACGGTGTCCCACGATGTCCACCGATGTCCAACGGTGTCCAACGGTGTCCAACGGTGTCCCACGGTGTCCAACGATGTCCAACGGTGTCCAACGATGTCCAACGGTGTCCCACGTTGTCCCACGTTGTCCCACGTTGTCCCACGGTGTCCAACGATGTCCAACGGTGTCCAACCATGTCCAACGGTGTCCAACGATGTCCAACGGTGTCCCACGATGTCCAACGATGTCCAACGATGTCCAACGGTGTCCAACGATGTCCAACGGTGTCCCACGTTGTCCCACGTTGTCCCACGTTGTCCCACGTTGTCCCACGATGTCCCACGTTGTCCCACGTTGTCCCACGTTGTCCCACGTTGTCCCACGTTGTCCCACGTTGTCCCACGTTGTCCCACGTTGTCCCACGTTGTCCCACGTTGTCCCACGTTGTCCCACGTTGTCCCACGGTGTCCAACGGTGTCCAACGGTGTCCAACGGTGTCCAACGATGTCCAACGATGTCCAACGGTGTCCAACTGTGTCCAACGGTGTCCCACGTTGTCCCACGTTGTCCCACGTTGTCCCACGTTGTCCCACGTTGTTCCATGGTTTCCCACGTTGTCCCACGTTGTCCCACGTTGTCCCACGGTGTCCAACGATGTCCAACGGTGTCCAACGGTGTCCCACGGTGTCCAACGGTGTCCCACGTTGTCCCACGTTGTCCCACGTTGTCCCACGTTGTCCCACGTTGTCCCACGTTGTCCCACGTTGTCCCACGTTGTCCCACGTTGTCCCACGTTGTCCCACGTTGTCCCACGTTGTCCCACGTTGTCCCACGTTGTCCCACGTTGTCCCACGTTGTCCCACGGTGTCCAACGGTGTCCAACGGTGTCCAACGGTGTCCAACGATGTCCAACGATGTCCAACGGTGTCCAACGGTGTCCAACGGTGTCCCACGTTGTCCCACGTTGTCCCACGTTGTCCCACGTTGTCCCACGTTGTTCCATGGTTTCCCACGTTGTCCCACGTTGTCCCACGTTGTCCCACGGTGTCCAACGATGTCCAACGGTGTCCAACGGTGTCCCACGGTGTCCAACGGTGTCCCACGTTGTCCCACGTTGTCCCACGTTGTCCCACGTTGTCCCACGTTGTCCCACGTTGTCCCACGGTGTCCAACGGTGTCCAACGATGTCCAACGGTGTCCAACGGTGTCCCACGATGTCCACCGATGTCCAACGGTGTCCAACGGTGTCAACGGTGTCCCACGGTGTCCAACGATGTCCAACGGTGTCCCACGATGTCCAACGGTGTCCCACGTTGTCCCACGTTGTCCTACGTTGTCCCACGTTGTCCCACGTTGTCCCACGTTGTCCCACGTTGTCCCACGTTGTCCCACGTTGTCCCACGTTGTCCCACGGTGTCCAACGGTGTCCAACGGTGTCCAACGGTGTCCAACGATGTCCAACGATGTCCAACGGTGTCCAACGGTGTCCCACGTTGTCCCACGTTGTCCCACGGTGTCCAACGATGTCCAACGGTGTCCCACGTTGTCCCACGTTGTCCCACGTTGTCCCACGTTGTCCCACGTTGTTCCATGGTTTCCCACGTTGTCCCACGTTGTCCCACGGTGTCCAACGATGTCCAACGGTGTCCAGCGGTGTCCCACGGTGTCCAACGGTGTCCCACGTTGTCCCACGTTGTCCCACGTTGTCCCACGTTGTCCCACGTTGTCCAACGGTGTCCCACGGTGTCCAACGGTGTCCCACGTTGTCCCACGTTGTCCAACGGTGTCCCAGGTTGTCCCACGTTGTCCCACGTTGTCCCACGTTGTCCCACGTTGTCCCACGGTGTCCAACGGTGTCCCACGTTGTCCCACGTTGTCCCACGTTGTCCCACGTTGTCCCACGTTGTCCCACGTTGTCCCACGTTGTCCCACGTTGTCCCACGTTGTCCCACGTTGTCCCACGATGTCCCACGTTGTCCAACGATGTCCAACGGTGTCCCACGATGTCCACCGATGTCCAACGGTGTCCAACGGTGTCCAACGGTGTCCAACGGTGTCCAACGATGTCCAACGATGTCCAACGATGTCCAACGGTGTCCCACGTTGTCCCACGTTGTCCCACGTTGTCCCACGGTGTCCAACGGTGTCCCACGTTGTCCCACGTTGTCCCACGTTGTCCCACGTTGTCCCACGTTGTCCCACGTTGTCCCACGTTGTCCCACGATGTCCCACGTTGTCCAACGATGTCCAACGGTGTCCAACGGTGTCCCACGATGTCCACCGATGTCCAACGGTGTCCAACGGTGTCCAACGGTGTCCCACGGTGTCCAACGATGTCCAACGGTGTCCAACGATGTCCAACGGTGTCCCACGTTGTCCCACGTTGTCCCACGTTGTCCCACGGTGTCCAACGATGTCCAACGGTGTCCAACGATGTCCAACGGTGTCCAACGATGTCCAACGGTGTCCCACGATGTCCAACGATGTCCAACGATGTCCAACGGTGTCCAACGGTGTCCCACGTTGTCCAACGGTGTCCCACGTTGTCCCACGTTGTCCCACGTTGTCCCACGTTGTCCCACGTTGTCCCACGATGTCCCACGTTGTCCCACGTTGTCCCACGTTGTCCCACGTTGTCCCACGTTGTCCCACGTTGTCCCACGTTGTCCCACGTTGTCCCACGTTGTCCCACGTTGTCCCACGTTGTCCCACGTTGTCCCACGGTGTCCAACGGTGTCCAACGGTGTCCAACGGTGTCCAACGATGTCCAACGATGTCCAACGGTGTTCAACTGTGTCCAACGGTGTCCCACGTTGTCCCACGTTGTCCCACGTTGTCCCACGTTGTCCCACGTTGTTCCATGGTTTCCCACGTTGTCCCACGTTGTCCCACGTTGTCCCACGGTGTCCAACGATGTCCAACGGTGTCCAACGGTGTCCCACGGTGTCCAACGGTGTCCCACGTTGTCCCACGTTGTCCCACGTTGTCCCACGTTGTCCCACGTTGTCCCACGTTGTCCCACGGTGTCCAACGGTGTCCAACGATGTCCAACGGTGTCCAACGGTGTCCCACGATGTCCACCGATGTCCAACGGTGTCCAACGGTGTCAACGGTGTCCCACGGTGTCCAACGATGTCCAACGGTGTCCAACGATGTCCAACGGTGTCCCACGTTGTCCCACGTTGTCCTACGTTGTCCCACGTTGTCCCACGTTGTCCCACGTTGTCCCACGTTGTCCCACGTTGTCCCACGTTGTCCCACGTTGTCCCACGGTGTCCAACGGTGTCCAACGGTGTCCAACGGTGTCCAACGATGTCCAACGATGTCCAACGGTGTCCAACGGTGTCCCACGTTGTCCCACGTTGTCCCACGGTGTCCAACGATGTCCAACGGTGTCCCACGTTGTCCCACGTTGTCCCACGTTGTCCCACGTTGTCCCACGTTGTTCCATGGTTTCCCACGTTGTCCCACGTTGTCCCACGGTGTCCAACGATGTCCAACGGTGTCCAGCGGTGTCCCACGGTGTCCAACGGTGTCCCACGTTGTCCCACGTTGTCCCACGTTGTCCCACGTTGTCCCACGTTGTCCCACGGTGTCCCACGGTGTCCAACGGTGTCCCACGTTGTCCCACGTTGTCCAACGGTGTCCCACGTTGTCCCACGTTGTCCCACGTTGTCCCACGTTGTCCCACGTTGTCCCACGGTGTCCAACGGTGTCCCACGTTGTCCCACGTTGTCCCACGTTGTCCCACGTTGTCCCACGTTGTCCCACGTTGTCCCACGTTGTCCCACGTTGTCCCACGATGTCCCACGTTGTCCAACGATGTCCAACGGTGTCCCACGATGTCCACCGATGTCCAACGGTGTCCAACGGTGTCCAACGGTGTCCAACGGTGTCCAACGATGTCCAACGATGTCCAACGATGTCCAACGGTGTCCCACGTTGTCCCACGTTGTCCCACGTTGTCCCACGGTGTCCAACGGTGTCCCACGTTGTCCCACGTTGTCCCACGTTGTCCCACGTTGTCCCACGTTGTCCCACGTTGTCCCACGTTGTCCCACGATGTCCCACGTTGTCCAACGATGTCCAACGGTGTCCAACGGTGTCCCACGATGTCCACCGATGTCCAACGGTGTCCAACGGTGTCCAACGGTGTCCCACGGTGTCCAACGATGTCCAACGGTGTCCAACGATGTCCAACGGTGTCCCACGTTGTCCCACGTTGTCCCACGTTGTCCCACGGTGTCCAACGATGTCCAACGGTGTCCAACGATGTCCAACGGTGTCCAACGATGTCCAACGGTGTCCCACGATGTCCAACGATGTCCAACGATGTCCAACGGTGTCCAACGGTGTCCCACGTTGTCCAACGGTGTCCCACGTTGTCCCACGTTGTCCCACGTTGTCCCACGTTGTCCCACGTTGTCCCACGATGTCCCACGTTGTCCCACGTTGTCCCACGTTGTCCCACGTTGTCCCACGTTGTCCCACGTTGTCCCACGTTGTCCCACGTTGTCCCACGATGTCCAACGGTGTCCAACGGTGTCCAACGATGTCCAACGGTGTCCAACGGTGTCCCACGGTGTCCAACGGTGTCCCACGTTGTCCCACGTTGTCCCACGTTGTCCCACGTTGTCCCACGTTGTCCCACGTTGTCCCACGGTGTCCAACGGTATCCAACGATGTCCAACGG
The DNA here is from genome assembly GCF_910591885.1 of Bombus terrestris. Classification (NCBI taxonomy): domain Eukaryota; kingdom Metazoa; phylum Arthropoda; class Insecta; order Hymenoptera; family Apidae; genus Bombus; species Bombus terrestris. Next base: position 137,459 of record NW_025963633.1, on the reverse strand, counting down.
TGTCCAACGGTGGCCCACGATGTCCACCGATGTCCAACGGTGTCCAACGGTGTCAACGGTGTCCCACGGTGTCCAACGGTGTCCAACGGTGTCCAACGGTGTCCAACGATGTCCAACGATGTCCAACGGTGTCCAACGGTGTCCCACGTTGTCCCACGTTGTCCCACGGTGTCCAACGATGTCCAACGGTGTCCCACGTTGTCCCACGTTGTCCCACGTTGTCCCACGTTGTCCCACGTTGTTCCATGGTTTCCCACGTTGTCCCACGTTGTCCCACGGTGTCCAACGATGTCCAACGGTGTCCAGCGGTGTCCCACGGTGTCCAACGGTGTCCCACGTTGTCCCACGTTGTCCCACGTTGTCCCACGTTGTCCCACGTTGTCCAACGGTGTCCCACGGTGTCCAACGGTGTCCCACGTTGTCCCACGTTGTCCAACGGTGTCCCACGTTGTCCCACGTTGTCCCACGTTGTCCCACGTTGTCCCACGTTGTCCCACGGTGTCCAACGGTGTCCCACGTTGTCCCACGTTGTCCCACGTTGTCCCACGTTGTCCCACGTTGTCCCACGTTGTCCCACGTTGTCCCACGTTGTCCCACGTTGTCCCACGTTGTCCCACGATGTCCCACGTTGTGCAACGATGTCCAACGGTGTCCCACGATGTCCACCGATGTCCAACGGTGTCCAACGGTGTCCAACGGTGTCCAACGGTGTCCAACGATGTCCAACGATGTCCAACGATGTCCAACGGTGTCCCACGTTGTCCCACGTTGTCCCACGTTGTCCCACGGTGTCCAACGGTGTCCCACGTTGTCCCACGTTGTCCCACGTTGTCCCACGTTGTCCCACGTTGTCCCACGTTGTCCCACGTTGTCCCACGATGTCCCACGTTGTCCAACGATGTCCAACGGTGTCCAACGGTGTCCCACGATGTCCACCGATGTCCAACGGTGTCCAACGGTGTCCAACGGTGTCCCACGGTGTCCAACGATGTCCAACGGTGTCCAACGATGTCCAACGGTGTCCCACGTTGTCCCACGTTGTCCCACGTTGTCCCACGGTGTCCAACGATGTCCAACGGTGTCCAACGATGTCCAACGGTGTCCAACGATGTCCAACGGTGTCCCACGATGTCCAACGATGTCCAACGATGTCCAACGGTGTCCAACGGTGTCCCACGTTGTCCAACGGTGTCCCACGTTGTCCCACGTTGTCCCACGTTGTCCCACGTTGTCCCACGTTGTCCCACGATGTCCCACGTTGTCCCACGTTGTCCCACGTTGTCCCACGTTGTCCCACGTTGTCCCACGTTGTCCCACGTTGTCCCACGTTGTCCCACGATGTCCAACGGTGTCCAACGGTGTCCAACGATGTCCAACGGTGTCCAACGGTGTCCAACGGTGTCCCACGGTGTCCAACGGTGTCCCACGTTGTCCCACGTTGTCCCACGTTGTCCCACGTTGTCCCACGATGTCCCACGTTGTCCAACGCTGTCCAACGGTGTCCCACGTTGTCCCACGTTGTCCTACGTTGTCCCACGTTGTCCCACGTTGTCCCACGTTGTCCCACGTTGTCCCACGTTGTCCCACGTTGTCCCACGTTGTCCAACGGTGTCCAACGGTGTCCAACGGTGTCCAACGGTGTCCAACGATGTCCAACGATGTCCAACGATGTCCAACGGTGTCCCACGTTGTCCCACGTTGTCCCACGTTGTCCCACGATGTCCCACGTTGTCCCACGTTGTCCCACGTTGTCCCACGTTGTCCCACGTTGTCCCACGTTGTCCCACGTTGTCCCACGTTGTCCCACGGTGTCCCACGGTGTCCAACGGTGTCCAACGGTGTCCAACGGTGTCCCACGTTGTCCCACGTTGTCCCACGTTGTCCCACGTTGTCCCACGTTGTTCCATGGTTTCCCACGTTGTCCCACGTTGTCCAACGGTGTCCAACGGTGTCCAACGATGTCCAACGCTGTCCAACGGTGTCCCACGATGTCCACCGATGTCCAACGGTGTCCAACGGTGTCCAACGGTGTCCCACGGTGTCCAACGATGTCCAACGGTGTCCAACGATGTCCAACGGTGTCCCACGTTGTCCCACGTTGTCCCACGTTGTCCCACGTTGTCCCACGGTGTCCAACGATGTCCAACGGTTTCCCACGTTGTCCCACGTTGTCCCACGTTGTCCCACGTTGTCCCACGGTATCCAGCGGTGTCCAACGATGTCCAACGGTGTCCAACGGTGTCCCACGATGTCCACCGATGTCCAACGGTGTCCAACGGTGTCCAACGGTGTCCAACGGTGTCCAACGATGTCCAACGATGTCCAACGATGTCCAACGGTGTCCCACGTTGTCCCACGTTGTCCCACGTTGTCCCACGGTGTCCAACGGTGTCCCACGTTGTCCCACGTTGTCCCACGTTGTCCCACGTTGTCCCACGTTGTCCCACGTTGTCCCACGTTGTCCCACGTTGTCCCACGTTGTCCCACGATGTCCCACGTTGTTCCATGGTTTCCCACGTTGTCCCACGTTGTCCCACGTTGTCCCACGGTGTCCAACGATGTCCAACGGTGTCCAACGGTGTCCCACGGTGTCCAACGGTGTCCCACGTTGTCCCACGTTGTCCCACGTTGTCCCACGTTGTCCCACGTTGTCCCACGTTGTCCCACGGTGTCCAACGGTGTCCAACGATGTCCAACGGTGTCCAACGGTGTCCCACGATGTCCACCGATGTCCAACGGTGTCCAACGGTGTCAACGGTGTCCCACGGTGTCCAACGATGTCCAACGGTGTCCAACGATGTCCAACGGTGTCCCACGTTGTCCCACGTTGTCCTACGTTGTCCCACGTTGTCCCACGTTGTCCCACGTTGTCCCACGTTGTCCCACGTTGTCCCACGTTGTCCCACGGTGTCCAACGGTGTCCAACGGTGTCCAACGGTGTCCAACGATGTCCAACGATGTCCAACGGTGTCCAACGGTGTCCCACGTTGTCCCACGTTGTCCCACGGTGTCCAACGATGTCCAACGGTGTCCCACGTTGTCCCACGTTGTCCCACGTTGTCCCACGTTGTCCCACGTTGTTCCATGGTTTCCCACGTTGTCCCACGTTGTCCCACGGTGTCCAACGATGTCCAACGGTGTCCAGCGGTGTCCCACGGTGTCCAACGGTGTCCCACGTTGTCCCACGTTGTCCCACGTTGTCCCACGTTGTCCCACGTTGTCCCACGTTGTCCCACGTTGTCCCACGATGTCCCACGTTGTGCAACGATGTCCAACGGTGTCCCACGATGTCCACCGATGTCCAACGGTGTCCAACGGTGTCCAACGGTGTCCAACGGTGTCCAACGATGTCCAACGATGTCCAACGATGTCCAACGGTGTCCCACGTTGTCCCACGTTGTCCCACGTTGTCCCACGGTGTCCAACGGTGTCCCACGTTTTCCCACGTTGTCCCACGTTGTCCCACGTTGTCCCACGTTGTCCCACGTTGTCCCACGTTGTCCCACGATGTCCCACGTTGTCCAACGATGTCCAACGGTGTCCAACGGTGTCCCACGATGTCCACCGATGTCCAACGGTGTCCAACGGTGTCCAACGGTGTCCCACGGTGTCCAACGATGTCCAACGGTGTCCAACGATGTCCAACGGTGTCCCACGTTGTCCCACGTTGTCCCACGTTGTCCCACGGTGTCCAACGATGTCCAACGGTGTCCAACGATGTCCAACGGTGTCCAACGATGTCCAACGGTGTCCCACGATGTCCAACGATGTCCAACGATGTCCAACGGTGTCCAACGGTGTCCCACGTTGTCCAACGGTGTCCCACGTTGTCCCACGTTGTCCCACGTTGTCCCACGTTGTCCCACGTTGTCCCACGATGTCCCACGTTGTCCCACGTTGTCCCACGTTGTCCCACGTTGTCCCACGTTGTCCCACGTTGTCCCACGTTGTCCCACGTTGTCCCACGCTGTCCAACGGTGTCCAACGGTGTCCAACGATGTCCAACGGTGTCCAACGGTGTCCAACGGTGTCCCACGGTGTCCAACGGTGTCCCACGTTGTCCCACGTTGTCCCACGTTGTCCCACGTTGTCCCACGATGTCCCACGTTGTCCAACGCTGTCCAACGGTGTCCCACGTTGTCCCACGTTGTCCTACGTTGTCCCACGTTGTCCCACGTTGTCCCACGTTGTCCCACGTTGTCCCACGTTGTCCCACGTTGTCCCACGTTGTCCAACGGTGTCCAACGGTGTCCAACGGTGTCCAACGGTGTCCAACGATGTCCAACGATGTCCAACGATGTCCAACGGTGTCCCACGTTGTCCCACGTTGTCCCACGTTGTCCCACGATGTCCCACGTTGTCCCACGTTGTCCCACGTTGTCCCACGTTGTCCCACGTTGTCCCACGTTGTCCCACGTTGTCCCACGTTGTCCCACGGTGTCCAACGGTGTCCAACGGTGTCCAACGGTGTCCAACGGTGTCCCACGTTGTCCCACGTTGTCCCACGTTGTCCCACGTTGTCCCACGTTGTTCCATGGTTTCCCACGTTGTCCCACGTTGTCCCACGGTGTCCAACGGTGTCCAACGATGTCCAACGCTGTCCAACGGTGTCCCACGATGTCCACCGATGTCCAACGGTGTCCAACGGTGTCCAACGGTGTCCCACGGTGTCCAACGATGTCCAACGGTGTCCAACGATGTCCAACGGTGTCCCACGTTGTCCCACGTTGTCCCACGTTGTCCCACGTTGTCCCACGGTGTCCAACGATGTCCCACGTTGTCCCACGTTGTCCCACGTTGTCCCACGTTGTCCCACGTTGTCCCACGGTATCCAGCGGTGTCCAACGATGTCCAACGGTGTCCAACGGTGTCCCACGATGTCCACCGATGTCCAACGGTGTCCAACGGTGTCCAACGGTGTCCAACGGTGTCCAACGATGTCCAACGATGTCCAACGATGTCCAACGGTGTCCCACGTTGTCCCACGTTGTCCCACGTTGTCCCACGGTGTCCAACGGTGTCCCACGTTGTCCCACGTTGTCCCACGTTGTCCCACGTTGTCCCACGTTGTCCCACGTTGTCCCACGTTGTCCCACGTTGTCCCACGTTGTCCCACGATGTCCCACGTTGTTCCATGGTTTCCCACGTTGTCCCACGTTGTCCCACGTTGTCCCACGGTGTCCAACGATGTCCAACGGTGTCCAACGGTGTCCCACGGTGTCCAACGGTGTCCCACGTTGTCCCACGTTGTCCCACGTTGTCCCACGTTGTCCCACGTTGTCCCACGTTGTCCCACGGTGTCCAACGGTGTCCAACGATGTCCAACGGTGTCCAACGGTGTCCCACGATGTCCACCGATGTCCAACGGTGTCCAACGGTGTCAACGGTGTCCCACGGTGTCCAACGGTGTCCAACGGTGTCCAACGATGTCCAACGGTGTCCCACGGTGTCCCACGTTGTCCTACGTTGTCCCACGTTGTCCCACGTTGTCCCACGTTGTCCCACGTTGTCCCACGTTGTCCCACGTTGTCCCACGGTGTCCAACGGTGTCCAACGGTGTCCAACGGTGTCCAACGATGTCCAACGATGTCCAACGGTGTCCAACGGTGTCCCACGTTGTCCCACGTTGTCCCACGGTGTCCAACGATGTCCAACGGTGTCCCACGTTGTCCCACGTTGTCCCACGTTGTCCCACGTTGTCCCACGTTGTTCCATGGTTTCCCACGTTGTCCCACGTTGTCCCACGGTGTCCAACGATGTCCAACGGTGTCCAGCGGTGTCCCACGGTGTCCAACGGTGTCCCACGTTGTCCCACGTTGTCCCACGTTGTCCCACGTTGTCCCACGTTGTCCAACGGTGTCCCACGGTGTCCAACGGTGTCCCACGTTGTCCCACGTTGTCCAACGGTGTCCCACGTTGTCCCACGTTGTCCCACGTTGTCCCACGTTGTCCCACGGTGTCCAACGGTGTCCCACGTTGTCCCACGTTGTCCCACGTTGTCCCACGTTGTCCCACGTTGTCCCACGTTGTCCCGCGTTGTCCCACGTTGTCCCACGTTGTCCCACGTTGTCCCACGATGTCCCACGTTGTCCAACGATGTCCAACGGTGTCCCACGATGTCCACCGATGTCCAACGCTGTCCAACGGTGTCCAACGGTGTCCAACGGTGTCCAACGATGTCCAACGATGTCCAACGATGTCCAACGGTGTCCCACGTTGTCCCACGTTGTCCCACGTTGTCCCACGGTGTCCAACGGTGTCCCACGTTGTCCCACGTTGTCCCACGTTGTCCCACGTTGTCCCACGTTGTCCCACGTTGTCCCACGATGTCCCACGTTGTCCAACGATGTCCAACGGTGTCCAACGGTGTCCCACGATGTCCACCGATGTCCAACGGTGTCCAACGGTGTCCAACGGTGTCCCACGGTGTCCAACGATGTCCAACGGTGTCCAACGATGTCCAACGGTGTCCCACGTTGTCCCACGTTGTCCCACGTTGTCCCACGGTGTCCAACGATGTCCAACGGTGTCCAACGATGTCCAACGGTGTCCAACGATGTCCAACGGTGTCCCACGATGTCCAACGATGTCCAACGATGTCCAACGGTGTCCAACGGTGTCCCACGTTGTCCAACGGTGTCCCACGTTGTCCCACGTTGTCCCACGTTGTCCCACGTTGTCCCACGTTGTCCCACGATGTCCCACGTTGTCCCACGTTGTCCCACGTTGTCCCACGTTGTCCCACGTTGTCCCACGTTGTCCCACGTTGTCCCACGTTGTCCCACGTTGTCCCACGTTGTCCCACGTTGTCCCACGGTGTCCAACGGTGTCCAACGGTGTCCAACGGTGTCCAACTATGTCCAACGATGTCCAACGGTGTCCAACGGTGTCCAACGGTGTCCCACGTTGTCCCACGTTGTCCCACGTTGTCCCACGTTGTTCCATGGTTTCCCACGTTGTCCCACGTTGTCCCACGTTGTCCCACGGTGTCCAACGTTGTCCCACGTTGTCCCACGTTGTCCCACGTTGTCCCACGTTGTCCCACGTTGTCCCACGGTGTCCAACGGTGTCCAACGATGTCCAACGGTGTCCAACGGTGTCCCACGATGTCCACCGATGTCCAACGGTGTCCAACGGTGTCAACGGTGTCCCACGGTGTCCAACGATGTCCAACGGTGTCCAACGATGTCCAACGGTGTCCCACGTTGTCCCACGTTGTCCTACGTTGTCCCACGTTGTCCCACGTTGTCCCACGTTGTCCCACGTTGTCCCACGTTGTCCCACGTTGTCCCACGTTGTCCCACGGTGTCCAACGGTGTCCAACGGTGTCCAACGGTGTCCAACGATGTCCAACGATGTCCAACGGTGTCCCACGGTGTCCCACGTTGTCCCACGTTGTCCCACGGTGTCCAACGATGTCCAACGGTGTCCCACGTTGTCCCACGTTGTCCCACGTTGTCCCACGTTGTCCCACGTTGTTCCATGGTTTCCCACGTTGTCCCACGTTGTCCCACGGTGTCCAACGATGTCCAACGGTGTCCAGCGGTGTCCCACGGTGACCAACGGTGTCCCACGTTGTCCCACGTTGTCCCACGTTGTCCCACGTTGTCCAACGGTGTCCAACGGTGTCCCACGTTGTCCCACGTTGTCCCACGGTGTCCAACGATGTCCAACGGTGTCCCACGTTGTCCCACGTTGTCCCACGTTGTCCCACGTTGTCCCACGTTGTTCCATGGTTTCCCACGTTGTCCCACGTTGTCCCACGGTGTCCAACGATGTCCAACGGTGTCCAGCGGTGTCCCACGGTGTCCAACGATGTCCAACGGTGTCCAACGATGTCCAACGGTGTCCCACGTTGTCCCACGTTGTCCCACGTTGTCCCACGGTGTCCAACGATGTCCAACGGTGTCCAACGATGTCCAACGGTGTCCAACGATGTCCAACGGTGTCCCACGATGTCCAACGATGTCCCACGGTGTCCAACGATGTCCAACGGTGTCCAACGATGTCCAACGGTGTCCCACGTTGTCCCACGTTGTCCCACGTTGTCCCACGTTGTCCCACGTTGTCCCACGTTGTCCCACGGTGTCCAACGGTGTCCAACGATGTCCAACGGTGTCCAACGGTGTCCCACGATGTCCACCGATGTCCAACGGTGTCCAACGGTGTCCAACGGTGTCCAACGGTGTCCAACGATGTCCAACGATGTCCAGCGATGTCCAACGGTGTCCCACGTTGTCCCACGTTGTCCCACGTTGTCCCACGATGTCCCACGTTGTCCCACGTTGTCCCACGTTGTCCCACGTTGTCCCACGTTGTCCCACGTTGTCCCACGTTGTCCCACGTTGTCCCACGGTGTCCAACGGTGTCCAACGGTGTCCAACGGTGTCCAACGGTGTCCCACGTTGTCCCACGTTGTCCCACGTTGTCCCACGTTGTCCCACGTTGTTCCATGGTTTCCCACGTTGTCCCACGTTGTCCCACGGTGTCCAACGGTGTCCAACGATGTCCAACGCTGTCCAACGGTGTCCCACGATGTCCACCGATGTCCAACGGTGTCCAACGGTGTCCAACGGTGTCCCACGGTGTCCAACGATGTCCAACGGTGTCCAACGATGTCCAACGGTGTCCCACGTTGTCCCACGTTGTCCCACGTTGTCCCACGTTGTCCCACGGTGTCCCACGTTGTCCCACGTTGTCCCACGTTGTCCCACGGTGTCCAACGATGTCCAACGGTGTCCCACGTTGTCCCACGTTGTCCCACGTTGTCCCACGTTGTCCCACGTTGTCCCACGTTGTCCCACGTTGTCCCACGGTATCCAGCGGTGTCCAACGATGTCCAACGGTGTCCAACGGTGTCCCACGATGTCCACCGATGTCCAACGGTGTCCAACGGTGTCCAACGGTGTCCAACGGTGTCCAACGATGTCCAACGATGTCCAACGATGTCCAACGGTGTCCCACGTTGTCCCACGTTGTCCCACGTTGTCCCACGGTGTCCAACGGTGTCCCACGTTGTCCCACGTTGTCCCACGTTGTCCCACGTTGTCCCACGTTGTCCCACGTTGTCCCACGTTGTCCCACGTTGTCCCACGTTGTCCCACGATGTCCCACGTTGTCCAACGATGTCCAACGGTGTCCCACGTTGTCCCACGTTGTCCCACGATGTCCCACGTTGTCCCACGTTGTCCCACGTTGTCCCACGTTGTCCCACGTTGTCCCACGTTGTCCCACGTTGTCCCACGGTGTCCAACGGTGTCCAACGGTGTCCAACGGTGTCCAACGATGTCCAACGATGTCCAACGGTGTCCAACGGTGTCCCACGTTGTCCCACGTTGTCCCACGGTGTCCAACGATGTCCAACGGTGTCCCACGTTGTCCCACGTTGTCCCACGTTGTCCCACGTTGTCCCACGTTGTTCCATGGTTTCCCACGTTGTCCCACGTTGTCCCACGGTGTCCAACGATGTCCAACGGTGTCCAACGGTGTCCCACGGTGTCCAACGGTGTCCCACGTTGTCCCACGTTGTCCCACGTTGTCCCACGTTGTCCCACGTTGTCCAACGGTGTCCCACGGTGTCCAACGGTGTCCCACGTTGTCCCACGTTGTCCAACGATGTCCAACGGTGTCCCACGTTGTCCCACGTTGTCCTACGTTGTCCCACGTTGTCCCACGTTGTCCCACGTTGTCCCACGTTGTCCCACGTTGTCCCACGTTGTCCCACGTTGTCCCACGGTGTCCAACGGTGTCCAACGGTGTCCAACGGTGTCCAACGATGTCCAACGATGTCCAACGGTGTCCAACGGTGTCCCACGTTGTCCCACGTTGTCCCACGGTGTCCAACGATGTCCAACGGTGTCCAACGGTGTCCCACGTTGTCCCACGGTGTCCAACGATATCCAACGGTGTCCAACGATGTCCCACGGTGTCCCACGTTGTCCCCCGTTGTCCCACGGTGTCCAACGATGTCCAACGGTGCCCAACGGTGTCCCACGGTGTCCAGCTGTGTCCCACGTTGTCCCACGGTGTCCAACGGTGTCCAACGATGTCCAACGGTGTCCAACGGTGTCCCACGATGTCCACCGATGTCCAACGGTGTCCAACGGTGTCCAACGGTGTCCCACGGTGTCCAACGATGTCCAACGGTGTCCAACGATGTCCAACGGTGTCCCACGTTGTCCCACGTTGTCCCAAGTTGTCCCACGGTGTCCAACGATGTCCAACGGTGTCCAACGATGTCCAGCGTTGTCCCACGTTGTCCAACGGTGTCCCACGGTGTCCAACGGTGTCCCACGTTGTCCCACGTTGTCCCACTTTGTCCCACGGTGTCCAACGATGTCCAACGGTGTCCCACGTTGTCCCACGTTGTCCCACGTTGTCCCACGTTGTCCCACGTTGTCCCACGTTGTCCAACGATGTCCCACGTTGTCCAACGGTGTCCCACGTTGTCCCACGTTGTCCCACGGTGTCCAACGATGTCCAACGGTGTCCCACGTTGTCCCACGTTGTCCCACGTTGTCCCACGTTGTCCCACGTTGTCCCACGATGTCCCACGTTGTCCAACGATGTCCAACGGTGTCCCACGTTGTCCCACGTTGTCCCACGTTGTCCCACGTTGTCCCACGGTGTCCAACGATGTCCAACGGTGTCCCACGTTGTCCCACGTTGTCCCACGTTGTCCCACGTTGTCCCACGTTGTCCCACGATGTCCCACGTTGTCCCACGTTGTCCCACGTTGTCCCACGTTGTCCCACGTTGTCCCACGTTGTCCCACGGTGTCCAACGGTGTCCCACGTTGTCCAACGGTGTCCCACGTTGTCCCACGTTGTCCCACGTTGTCCCACGTTGTCCCACGTTGTCCCACGTTGTCCCACGATGTCCCACGTTGTCCAACGATGTCCAACGGTGTCCCACGTTGTCCCACGTTGTCCCACGTTGTCCCACGTTGTCCCACGGTGTCCAACGATGTCCAACGGTGTCCCACGTTGTCCCACGTTGTCCCACGTTGTCCCACGTTGTCCCACGTTGTCCCACGATGTCCCACGTTGTCCCACGTTGTCCCACGTTGTCCCACGTTGTCCCACGTTGTCCCACGTTGTCCCACGGTGTCCAACGGTGTCCCACGTTGTCCCACGTTGTCCCACGTTGTCCCACGTTGTCCCACGTTGTCCCACGTTGTCCCACGTTGTCCCACGGTGTCCAACGATGTCCAACGGTGTCCCACGTTGTCCCACGTTGTCCTACGTTGTCCCACGTTGTCCCACGTTGTCCCACGTTGTCCCACGTTGTCCCACGTTGTCCCACGGTGTCCAACGGTGTCCAACGATGTCCAACTGTGTCCAACGGTGTCCCACGTTGTCCCACGTTGTCCCACGTTGTCCCACGTTGTCCCACGTTGCCCAACGATGTCCAACGGTGTCCCACGTTGTCCCACGTTGTCCCACGTTGTCCCACGTTGTCCCACGTTGTCCCACGTTGTCCCACGTTGTCCCACGTTGTCCAACGATGTCCAACGGTGTCCCACGTTGTCCCACGTTGTCCCACGTTGTCCCACGTTGTCCAACGGTGTCCCACGTTGTCCCACGTTGTCCCACGTTGTCCCACGTTGTCCCACGTTGTCCAACGGTGTCCCACGGTGTCCAACGGTGTCCCACGTTGTCCCACGTTGTCCCACGTTGTCCCACGTTGTCCCACGTTGTCCAACGGTGTCCAACGATGTCCAACGATGTCCAACGGTGTCCAACGGTGTCCCACGTTGTCCCACGTTGTCCCACGGTGTCCAACGATGTCCAACGGTGTCCCACGTTGTCCCACGTTGTCCCACGTTGTCCCACGGTGTCCAACGATGTCCAACGGTGTCCCACGTTGTCCCACGTTGTCCCACGTTGTCCCACGTTGTCCCACGTTGTCCCACGTTGTCCCACGTTGTTCCATGGTTTCCCACGTTGTCCCACGTTGTCCCACGTTGTCCCACGGTGTCCAACGATGTCCAACGGTGTCCAACGGTGTCCCACGGTGTCCAACGGTGTCCCACGTTGTCCCACGTTGTCCCACGTTGTCCCACGTTGTCCCACGTTGTCCAACGGTGTCCCACGGTGTCCAACGGTGTCCCAGGTTGTCCCACGTTGTCCCACGTTGTCCCACGTTGTCCCACGTTGTCCCACGTTGTCCCACGTTGTCCCACGTTGTCCCACGTTGTCCAACGGTGTCCCACGGTGTCCCACGGTGTCCCACGTTGTCCCACGTTGTCCCACGTTGTCCCACGTTGTCCCACGGTGTCCAACGATGTCCAACGGTGTCCCACGTTGTCCCACGTTGTCCCACGTTGTCCCACGTTGTCCCACGTTGTTCCATGGTTTCCCACGTTGTCCCACGTTGTCCCACGTTGTCCCACGGTGTCCAACGATGTCCAACGGTGTCCAACGGTGTCCCACGGTGTCCAACGGTGTCCCACGTTGTCCCACGTTGTCCCACGTTGTCCCACGTTGTCCCACGTTGTCCCACGTTGTCCCACGGTGTCCAACGGTGTCCAACGATGTCCAACGGTGTCCAACGGTGTCCCACGATGTCCACCGATGTCCAACGGTGTCCAACGGTGTCCAACGGTGTCCCACGGTGTCCAACGATGTCCAACGGTGTCCGACGATGTCCAACGGTGTCCCACGTTGTCCCACGTTGTCCCACGTTGTCCCACGGTGTCCAACGATGTCCAACGGTGTCCAACGATGTCCAACGGTGTCCCACGATGTCCAGCGATGTCCAACGATGTCCAACGGTGTCCAACGGTGTCCCACGTTGTCCCACGTTGTCCCACGTTGTCCCACGTTGTCCCACGTTGTCCCACGGTGTCCAACGATGTCCAACGGTGTCCCACGTTGTCCAACGGTGTCCCACGTTGTCCCACGTTGTCCCACGTTGACCCACGTTGTCCCACGTTGTCCCACGGTGTCCAACGATGTCCAACGGTGTCCCACGTTGTCCCACGTTGTCCCACGTTGTCCCACGTTGTCCCACGTTGTCCCACGGTGTCCAGCGGTGTCCAACGATGTCCAACGGTGTCCAACGGTGTCCCACGATGTCCACCGATGTCCAACGGTGTCCAACGGTGTCCAACGGTGTCCAACGGTGTCCAACGATGTCCAACGATGTCCAACGATGTCCAACGGTGTCCCACGTTGTCCCACGTTGTCCCACGTTGTCCCACGGTGTCCAACGGTGTCCCACGTTGTCCCACGTTGTCCCACGTTGTCCCACGTTGTCCCACGTTGTCCCACGTTGTCCCACGTTGTCCCACGTTGTCCCACGTTGTCCCACGTTGTCCCACGATGTCCCACGTTGTCCAACGATGTCCAACGGTGTCCCACGTTGTCCCACGTTGTCCTACGTTGTCCCACGTTGTCCCACGTTGTCCCACGTTGTCCCACGTTGTCCCACGTTGTCCCACGGTGTCCAACGGTGTCCCACGTTGTCCCACGTTGTCCCACGTTGTCCCACGGTGTCCAACGATGTCCAACGGTGTCCAACGGTGTCCCACGGTGTCCCACGTTGTCCCACGTTGTACCACGTTGTCCCACGTTGTCCCACGTTGTCCCACGTTGTCCCACGATGTCCCACGTTGTCCAACGATGTCCCACGGTGTCCAACGATGTCCAACGGTGTCCAACGATGTCCAACGGTGTCCCACGTTGTCCCACGTTGTCCCACGTTGTCCCACGTTGTCCAACGGTGTCCAACGATGTCCAACGGTGTCCAACGGTGTCCCACGATGTCCACCGATGTCCAACGGTGTCCAACGGTGTCCAACGGTGTCCCACGGTGTCCAACGATGTCCAACGGTGTCCCACGTTGTCCCACGTTGTCCCACGTTGTCCCACGGTGTCCAACGATGTCCAACGGTGTCCAACGATGTCCAACGGTGTCCAACGATGTCCAACGGTGTCCAACGGTGTCCCACGGTGTCCAACGGTGTCCCACGTTGTCCCACGTTGTCCCACGTTGTCCCACGTTGTCCCACGATGTCCCACGTTGTCCAACGATGTCCAACGGTGTCCCACGTTGTCCCACGTTGTCCTACGTAGTCCCACGTTGTCCCACGTTGTCCCACGTTGTCCCACGTTGTCCCACGTTGTCCCACGTTGTCCCACGGTGTCCAACGGTGTCCAACGGTGTCCAACGGTGTCCAACGATGTCCAACGATGTCCAACGGTGTCCAACGGTGTCCCACGTTGTCCCACGTTGTCCCACGGTGTCCAACGATGTCCAACGGTGTCCCACGTTGTCCCACGTTGTCCCACGTTGTCCCACGTTGTCCCACGTTGTTCCATGGTTTCCCACGTTGTCCCACGTTGTCCCACGGTGTCCAACGATGTCCAACGGTGTCCAACGGTGTCCCACGGTGTCCAACGGTGTCCCACGTTGTCCCACGTTGTCCCACGTTGTCCCACGTTGTCCCACGTTGTCCAACGGTGTCCCACGGTGTCCAACGGTGTCCCACGTTGTCCCACGTTGTCCCACGTTGTCCCACGTTGTCCCACGTTGTCCCACGTTGTCCCACGTTGTCCCACGGTGTCCAACGGTGTCCAACGATGTCCAACGGTGTCCAACGGTGTCCCACGATGTCCACCGATGTCCAACGGTGTCCAACGGTGTCCAACGGTGTCCAACGGTGTCCCACGATGTCCAACGATGTCCAACGATGTCCAACGATGTCCAACGGTGTCCAACGGTGTCCAACGGTGTCCCACGTTGTCCCACGTTGTCCCACGTTGTCCCACGTTGTCCCACGTTGTTCCATGGTTTCCCACGTTGTCCCACGTTGTCCCACGGTGTCCAACGGTGTCCAACGATGTCCAACGGTGTCCAACGGTGTCCCACGATGTCCACCGATGTCCAACGGTGTCCAACGGTGTCCCACGGTGTCCAACGATGTCCAACGGTGTCCAACGATGTCCAACGGTGTCCCACGTTGTCCCACGTTGTCCCACGTTGTCCCACGGTGTCCAACGATGTCCAACGGTGTCCAACGATGTCCAACGTTGTCCCACGTTGTCCAACGGTGTCCCACGGTGTCCAACGGTGTCCCACGTTGTCCCACGTTGTCCCACGTTGTCCCACGGTGTCCAACGATGTCCAACGGTGTCCCACGTTGTCCCACGTTGTCCCACGTTGTCCCACGTTGTCCCACGTTGTTCCATGGTTTCCCACGTTGTCCCACGTTGTCCCACGTTGTCCCACGGTGTCCAACGATGTCCAACGGTGTCCAACGGTGTCCCACGGTGTCCAACGGTGTCCCACGGTGTCCAACGATGTCCAACGGTGTCCCACGTTGTCCCACGTTGTCCCACGTTGTCCCACGTTGTCCCACGTTGTTCCATGGTTTCCCACGTTGTCCCACGTTGTCCCACGTTGTCCCACGGTGTCCAACGATGTCCAACGGTGTCCAACGGTGTCCCACGGTGTCCCACGGTGTCCCACGTTGTCCCACGTTGTCCCACGTTGTCCCACGTTGTCCCACGTTGTCCCACGTTGTCCCACGGTGTCCAACGGTGTCCAACGATGTCCAACGGTGTCCAACGGTGTCCCACGATGTCCACCGATGTCCAACGGTGTCCAACGGTGTCCCACGTTGTCCCACGTTGTCCCACGTTGTCCCACGTTGTCCCACGGTGTCCAACGATGTCCAACGGTGTCCCACGTTGTCCCACGTTGTCCCACGTTGTCCCACGTTGTCCCACGTTGTCCCACGGTGTCCAGCGGTGTCCAACGATGTCCAACGGTGTCCAGCGGTGTCCCACGATGTCCACCGATGTCCAACGGTGTCCAACGGTGTCCAACGGTGTCCAACGGTGTCCAACGATGTCCAACGATGTCCAACGATGTCCAACGGTGTCCCACGTTGTCCCACGTTGTCCCACGTTGTCCCACGGTGTCCAACGGTGTCCCACGTTGTCCCACGTTGTCCCACGTTGTCCCACGTTGTCCCACGTTGTCCCACGATGTCCCACGTTGTCCAACGATGTCCAACGGTGTCCAACGGTGTCCCACGATGTCCACCGATGTCCAACGGTGTCCAACGGTGTCCAACGGTGTCCCACGGTGTCCAACGATGTCCAACGGTGTCCAACGATGTCCAACGGTGTCCCACGTTGTCCCACGTTGTTCCACGTTGTCCCACGGTGTCCAACGATGTCCAACGGTGTCCAACGATGTCCAACGGTGTCCAACGATGTCCAACGGTGTCCCACGATGTCCAACGATGTCCAACGATGTCCAACGGTGTCCAACGGTGTCCAACGATGTCCAACGGTGTCCAACGGTGTCCAACGGTGTCCAACGATGTCCAACGATGTCCAACGGTGTCCAACGGTGTCCCACGTTGTCCCACGTTGTCCCACGGTGTCCAACGATGTCCAACGGTGTCCCACGTTGTCCCACGTTGTCCCACGTTGTCCCACGTTGTCCCACGTTGTTCCATGGTTTCCCACGTCGTCCCACGTTGTCCCACGTTGTCCCACGGTGTCCAACGATGTCCAACGGTGTCCCACGGTGTCCCACGGTGTCCCACGTTGTCCCACGTTGTCCCACGTTGTCCCACGGTGTCCCACGTTGTCCCACGTTGTCCCACGTTGTCCCACGGTGTCCAACGGTGTCCAACGATGTCCAACGGTGTCCAACGGTGTCCCACGATGTCCACCGATGTCCAACGGTGTCCAACGGTGTCCCACGTTGTCCCACGTTGTCCCACGTTGTCCCACGTTGTCCCACGGTGTCCAACGATGTCCAACGGTGTCCCACGTTGTCCCACGTTGTCCCACGTTGTCCCACGTTGTCCCACGTTGTCCCACGGTGTCCAGCGGTGTCCAACGATGTCCAACGGTGTCCAGCGGTGTCCCACGATGTCCACCGATGTCCAACGGTGTCCAACGGTGTCCAACGGTGTCCAACGGTGTCCAACGATGTCCAACGATGTCCAACGATGTCCAACGGTGTCCCACGTTGTCCCACGTTGTCCCACGTTGTCCCACGGTGTCCAACGGTGTCCCACGTTGTCCCACGTTGTCCCACGTTGTCCCACGTTGTCCCTTTTGTCCCACGTTGTCCCACGTTGTCCCACGTTGTCCCACGTTGTCCCACGTTGTCCCACGATGTCCCACGTTGTCCAACGATGTCCAACGGTGTCCCACGATGTCCACCGATGTCCAACGGTGTCCAACGGTGTCCCACGATGTCCAACGGTGTCCAACGGTGTCCAACGATGTCCAACGGTGTCCAACGGTGTCCAACGATGTCCAACGGTGTCCAACGGTGTCCAACGGTGTCCCACGGTGTCCAACGGTGTCCCACGTTGTCCCACGTTGTCCCACGTTGTCCCACGTTGTCCCACGTTGTCCCACGTTGTCCCACGTTGTCCCACGTTGTCCCACGTTGTCCCACGGTGTCCAACGATGTCCAACGGTGTCCCACGTTGTCCCACGTTGTCCCACGTTGTCCCACGTTGTCCCACGTTGTCCCACGTTGTCCCACGTTGTCCCACGTTGTCCCACGTTGTTCCATGGTTTCCCACGTTGTCCCACGTTGCCCCACGTTGTCCCACGGTGTCCAACGATGTCCAACGGTGTCCAACGGTGTCCCACGGTGTCCAACGGTGTCCCACGTTGTCCCACGTTGTCCCACGTTGTCCCACGTTGTCCCACGTTGTCCAACGGTGTCCCACGGTGTCCAACGGTGTCCCAGGTTGTCCCACGTTGTCCCACGTTGTCCCACGTTGTCCCACGTTGTCCCACGTTGTCCCACGTTGTCCCACGTTGTCCCACGTTGTCCAACGGTGTCCCACGGTGTCCAACGGTGTCTCACGTTGTCCCACGTTGTCCCACGTTGTCCCACGTTGTCCCACGGTGTCCAACGATGTCCAACGGTGTCCCACGTTGTCCCACGTTGTCCCACGTTGTCCCACGTTGTCCCACGTTGTTCCATGGTTTCCCACGTTGTCCCACGTTGTCCCACGTTGTCCCACGGTGTCCAACGATGTCCAACGGTGTCCAACGGTGTCCCACGGTGTCCAACGGTGTCCCACGTTGTCCCACGTTGTCCCACGTTGTCCCACGTTGTCCCACGTTGTCCCACGTTGTCCCACGGTGTCCAACGGTGTCCAACGATGTCCAACGGTGTCCAACGGTGTCCCACGATGTCCACCGATGTCCAACGGTGTCCAACGGTGTCCAACGGTGTCCCACGGTGTCCAACGATGTCCAACGGTGTCCGACGATGTCCAACGGTGTCCCACGTTGTCCCACGTTGTCCCACGTTGTCCCACGGTGTCCAACGATGTCCAACGGTGTCCAACGATGTCCAACGGTGTCCCACGATGTCCAGCGATGTCCAACGATGTCCCACGGTGTCCAACGGTGTCCCACGTTGTCCCACGTTGTCCCACGTTGTCCCACGTTGTCCCACGTTGTCCAACGGTGTCCCACGGTGTCCAACGGTGTCCCAGGTTGTCCCACGTTGTCCCACGTTGTCCCACGTTGTCCCACGTTGTCCCACGTTGTCCCACGTTGTCCCACGTTGTCCCACGTTGTCCAACGGTGTCCCACGGTGTCCAACGGTGTCCCACGTTGTCCCACGTTGTCCCACGTTGTCCCACGTTGTCCCACGGTGTCCAACGATGTCCAACGGTGTCCCACGTTGTCCCACGTTGTCCCACGTTGTCCCACGTTGTCCCACGTTGTTCCATGGTTTCCCACGTTGTCCCACGTTGTCTCACGTTGTCCCACGGTGTCCAACGATGTCCAACGGTGTCCAACGGTGTCCCACGGTGTCCAACGGTGTCCCACGTTGTCCCACGTTGTCCCACGTTGTCCCACGTTGTCCCACGTTGTCCCACGTTGTCCCACGGTGTCCAACGGTGTCCAACGATGTCCAACGGTGTCCAACGGTGTCCCACGATGTCCACCGATGTCCAACGGTGTCCAACGGTGTCCAACGGTGTCCCACGGTGTCCAACGATGTCCAACGGTGTCCGACGATGTCCAACGGTGTCCCACGTTGTCCCACGTTGTCCCACGTTGTCCCACGGTGTCCAACGATGTCCAACGGTGTCCAACGATGTCCAACGGTGTCCCACGATGTCCAGCGATGTCCAACGATGTCCAACGGTGTCCAACGGTGTCCCACGTTGTCCCACGTTGTCCCACGTTGTCCCACGTTGTCCCACGTTGTCCCACGGTGTCCAACGATGTCCAACGGTGTCCCACGTTGTCCAACGGTGTCCCACGTTGTCCCACGTTGTCCCACGTTGACCCACGTTGTCCCACGTTGTCCCACGGTGTCCAACGATGTCCAACGGTGTCCCACGTTGTCCCACGTTGTCCCACGTTGTCCCACGTTGTCCCACGTTGTCCCACGGTGTCCAGCGGTGTCCAACGATGTCCAACGGTGTCCAACGGTGTCCCACGATGTCCACCGATGTCCAACGGTGTCCAACGGTGTCCAACGGTGTCCAACGGTGTCCAACGATGTCCAACGATGTCCAACGATGTCCAACGGTGTCCCACGTTGTCCCACGTTGTCCCACGTTGTCCCACGGTGTCCAACGGTGTCCCACGTTGTCCCACGTTGTCCCACGTTGTCCCACGTTGTCCCACGTTGTCCCACGTTGTCCCACGTTGTCCCACGTTGTCCCACGTTGTCCCACGTTGTCCCACGATGTCCCACGTTGTCCAACGATGTCCAACGGTGTCCCACGTTGTCCCACGTTGTCCTACGTTGTCCCACGTTGTCCCACGTTGTCCCACGTTGTCCCACGTTGTCCCACGTTGTCCCACGGTGTCCAACGGTGTCCCACGTTGTCCCACGTTGTCCCACGTTGTCCCACGGTGTCCAACGATGTCCAACGGTGTCCAACGGTGTCCCACGGTGTCCCACGTTGTCCCACGTTGTACCACGTTGTCCCACGTTGTCCCACGTTGTCCCACGTTGTCCCACGATGTCCCACGTTGTCCAACGATGTCCCACGGTGTCCAACGATGTCCAACGGTGTCCAACGATGTCCAACGGTGTCCCACGTTGTCCCACGTTGTCCCACGTTGTCCCACGGTGTCCAACGGTGTCCAACGATGTCCAACGGTGTCCAACGGTGTCCCACGATGTCCACCGATGTCCAACGGTGTCCAACGGTGTCCAACGGTGTCCCACGGTGTCCAACGATGTCCAACGGTGTCCCACGTTGTCCCACGTTGTCCCACGTTGTCCCACGGTGTCCAACGATGTCCAACGGTGTCCAACGATGTCCAACGGTGTCCAACGATGTCCAACGGTGTCCAACGGTGTCCCACGGTGTCCAACGGTGTCCCACGTTGTCCCACGTTGTCCCACGTTGTCCCACGTTGTCCCACGATGTCCCACGTTGTCCAACGATGTCCAACGGTGTCCCACGTTGTCCCACGTTGTCCTACGTAGTCCCACGTTGTCCCACGTTGTCCCACGTTGTCCCACGTTGTCCCACGTTGTCCCACGTTGTCCCACGGTGTCCAACGGTGTCCAACGGTGTCCAACGGTGTCCAACGATGTCCAACGATGTCCAACGGTGTCCAACGGTGTCCCACGTTGTCCCACGTTGTCCCACGGTGTCCAACGATGTCCAACGGTGTCCCACGTTGTCCCACGTTGTCCCACGTTGTCCCACGTTGTCCCACGTTGTTCCATGGTTTCCCACGTTGTCCCACGTTGTCCCACGGTGTCCAACGATGTCCAACGGTGTCCAACGGTGTCCCACGGTGTCCAACGGTGTCCCACGTTGTCCCACGTTGTCCCACGTTGTCCCACGTTGTCCCACGTTGTCCAACGGTGTCCCACGGTGTCCAACGGTGTCCCACGTTGTCCCACGTTGTCCCACGTTGTCCCACGTTGTCCCACGTTGTCCCACGTTGTCCCACGTTGTCCCACGGTGTCCAACGGTGTCCAACGATGTCCAACGGTGTCCAACGGTGTCCCACGATGTCCACCGATGTCCAACGGTGTCCAACGGTGTCCAACGGTGTCCAACGGTGTCCAACGATGTCCAACGATGTCCAACGATGTCCAACGATGTCCAACGGTGTCCAACGGTGTCCAACGGTGTCCCACGTTGTCCCACGTTGTCCCACGTTGTCCCACGTTGTCCCACGTTGTTCCATGGTTTCCCACGGTGTCCCACGTTGTCCCACGGTGTCCAACGGTGTCCAACGATGTCCAACGGTGTCCAACGGTGTCCCACGATGTCCACCGATGTCCAACGGTGTCCAACGGTGTCCCACGGTGTCCAACGATGTCCAACGGTGTCCAACGATGTCCAACGGTGTCCCACGTTGTCCCACGTTGTCCCACGTTGTCCCACGGTGTCCAACGATGTCCAACGGTGTCCAACGGTGTCCAACGTTGTCCCACGTTGTCCAACGGTGTCCCACGGTGTCCAACGGTGTCCCACGTTGTCCCACGTTGTCCCACGTTGTCCCACGGTGTCCAACGATGTCCAACGGTGTCCCACGTTGTCCCACGTTGTCCCACGTTGTCCCACGTTGTCCCACGTTGTTCCATGGTTTCCCACGTTGTCCCACGTTGTCCCACGTTGTCCCACGGTGTCCAACGATGTCCAACGGTGTCCAACGGTGTCCCACGGTGTCCAACGGTGTCCCACGGTGTCCAACGATGTCCAACGGTGTCCCACGTTGTCCCACGTTGTCCCACGTTGTCCCACGTTGTCCCACGTTGTTCCATGGTTTCCCACGTTGTCCCACGTTGTCCCACGTTGTCCCACGGTGTCCAACGATGTCCAACGGTGTCCAACGGTGTCCCACGGTGTCCAACGGTGTCCCACGTTGTCCCACGTTGTCCCACGTTGTCCCACGTTGTCCCACGTTGTCCCACGTTGTCCCACGGTGTCCAACGGTGTCCAACGATGTCCAACGGTGTCCAACGGTGTCCCACGATGTCCACCGATGTCCAACGGTGTCCAACGGTGTCCCACGTTGTCCCACGTTGTCCCACGTTGTCCCACGTTGTCCCACGGTGTCCAACGATGTCCAACGGTGTCCCACGTTGTCCCACGTTGTCCCACGTTGTCCCACGTTGTCCCACGTTGTCCCACGGTGTCCAGCGGTGTCCAACGATGTCCAACGGTGTCCAGCGGTGTCCCACGATGTCCACCGATGTCCAACGGTGTCCAACGGTGTCCAACGGTGTCCAACGGTGTCCAACGATGTCCAACGATGTCCAACGATGTCCAACGGTGTCCCACGTTGTCCCACGTTGTCCCACGTTGTCCCACGGTGTCCAACGGTGTCCCACGTTGTCCCACGTTGTCCCACGTTGTCCCACGTTGTCCCACGTTGTCCCACGATGTCCCACGTTGTCCAACGATGTCCAACGGTGTCCAACGGTGTCCCACGATGTCCACCGATGTCCAACGGTGTCCAACGGTGTCCAACGGTGTCCCACGGTGTCCAACGATGTCCAACGGTGTCCAACGATGTCCAACGGTGTCCCACGTTGTCCCACGTTGTTCCACGTTGTCCCACGGTGTCCAACGATGTCCAACGGTGTCCAACGATGTCCAACGGTGTCCAACGATGTCCAACGGTGTCCCACGATGTCCAACGATGTCCAACGATGTCCAACGGTGTCCAACGGTGTCCAACGGTGTCCAACGGTGTCCAACGGTGTCCAACGGTGTCCAACGATGTCCAACGATGTCCAACGGTGTCCAACGGTGTCCCACGTTGTCCCACGTTGTCCCACGGTGTCCAACGATGTCCAACGGTGTCCCACGTTGTCCCACGTTGTCCCACGTTGTCCCACGTTGTCCCACGTTGTTCCATGGTTTCCCACGTCGTCCCACGTTGTCCCACGTTGTCCCACGGTGTCCAACGATGTCCAACGGTGTCCAACGGTGTCCCACGGTGTCCCACGTTGTCCCACGTTGTCCCACGTTGTCCCACGGTGTCCCACGTTGTCCCACGTTGTCCCACGTTGTCCCACGGTGTCCAACGGTGTCCAACGATGTCCAACGGTGTCCAACGGTGTCCCACGATGTCCACCGATGTCCAACGGTGTCCAACGGTGTCCCACGTTGTCCCACGTTGTCCCACGTTGTCCCACGTTGTCCCACGGTGTCCAACGATGTCCAACGGTGTCCCACGTTGTCCCACGTTGTCCCACGTTGTCCCACGTTGTCCCACGTTGTCCCACGGTGTCCAGCGGTGTCCAACGATGTCCAACGGTGTCCAGCGGTGTCCCACGATGTCCACCGATGTCCAACGGTGTCCAACGGTGTCCAACGGTGTCCAACGGTGTCCAACGATGTCCAACGATGTCCAACGATGTCCAACGGTGTCCCACGTTGTCCCACGTTGTCCCACGTTGTCCCACGGTGTCCAACGGTGTCCCACGTTGTCCCACGTTGTCCCACGTTGTCCCACGTTGTCCCTATTGTCCCACGTTGTCCCACGTTGTCCCACGTTGTCCCACGTTGTCCCACGTTGTCCCACGATGTCCCACGTTGTCCAACGATGTCCAACGGTGTCCCACGATGTCCACCGATGTCCAACGGTGTCCAACGGTGTCCCACGATGTCCAACGGTGTCCAACGGTGTCCAACGATGTCCAACGGTGTCCAACGGTGTCCAACGATGTCCAACGGTGTCCAACGGTGTCCAACGGTGTCCCACGGTGTCCAACGGTGTCCCACGTTGTCCCACGTTGTCCCACGTTGTCCCACGTTGTCCCACGTTGTCCCACGTTGTCCCACGTTGTCCCACGTTGTCCCACGTTGTCCCACGGTGTCCAACGATGTCCAACGGTGTCCCACGTTGTCCCACGTTGTCCCACGTTGTCCCACGTTGTCCCACGTTGTCCCACGTTGTCCCACGTTGTCCCACGTTGTCCCACGTTGTTCCATGGTTTCCCACGTTGTCCCACGTTGCCCCACGTTGTCCCACGGTGTCCAACGATGTCCAACGGTGTCCAACGGTGTCCCACGGTGTCCAACGGTGTCCCACGTTGTCCCACGTTGTCCCACGTTGTCCCACGTTGTCCCACGTTGTCCAACGGTGTCCCACGGTGTCCAACGGTGTCCCACGTTGTCCCACGTTGTCCCACGTTGTCCCACGTTGTCCCACGTTGTCCCACGTTGTCCCACGTTGTCCCACGTTGTCCCACGTTGTCCAACGGTGTCCCACGGTGTCCAACGGTGTCTCACGTTGTCCCACGTTGTCCCACGTTGTCCCACGTTGTCCCACGGTGTCCAACGATGTCCAACGGTGTCCCACGTTGTCCCACGTTGTCCCACGTTGTCCCACGTTGTCCCACGTTGTTCCATGGTTTCCCACGTTGTCCCACGTTGTCCCACGTTGTCCCACGGTGTCCAACGATGTCCAACGGTGTCCAACGGTGTCCCACGGTGTCCAACGGTGTCCCACGTTGTCCCACGTTGTCCCACGTTGTCCCACGTTGTCCCACGTTGTCCCACGTTGTCCCACGGTGTCCAACGGTGTCCAACGATGTCCAACGGTGTCCAACGGTGTCCCACGATGTCCACCGATGTCCAACGGTGTCCAACGGTGTCCAACGGTGTCCCACGGTGTCCAACGATGTCCAACGGTGTCCGACGATGTCCAACGGTGTCCCACGTTGTCCCACGTTGTCCCACGTTGTCCCACGGTGTCCAACGATGTCCAACGGTGTCCAACGATGTCCAACGGTGTCCCACGATGTCCAGCGATGTCCAACGATGTCCAACGGTGTCCAACGGTGTCCCACGTTGTCCCACGTTGTCCCACGTTGTCCCACGTTGTCCCACGTTGTCCCACGGTGTCCCACGATGTCCAACGGTGTCCCACGTTGTCCAACGGTGTCCCACGTTGTCCCACGTTGTCCCACGTTGACCCACGTTGTCCCACGTTGTCCCACGGTGTCCAACGATGTCCAACGGTGTCCCACGTTGTCCCACGTTGTCCCACGTTGTCCCACGTTGTCCCACGTTGTCCCACGGTGTCCAGCGGTGTCCAACGATGTCCAACGGTGTCCAACGGTGTCCCACGATGTCCACCGATGTCCAACGGTGTCCAACGGTGTCCAACGGTGTCCAACGGTGTCCAACGATGTCCAACGATGTCCAACGATGTCCAACGGTGTCCCACGTTGTCCCACGTTGTCCCACGTTGTCCCACGGTGTCCAACGGTGTCCCACGTTGTCCCACGTTGTCCCACGTTGTCCCACGTTGTCCCACGTTGTCCCACGTTGTCCCACGTTGTCCCACGTTGTCCCACGTTGTCCCACGATGTCCCACGTTGTCCAACGATGTCCAACGGTGTCCCACGTTGTCCCACGTTGTCCTACGTTGTCCCACGTTGTCCCACGTTGTCCCACGTTGTCCCACGTTGTCCCACGTTGTCCCACGGTGTCCAACGGTGTCCCACGTTGTCCCACGTTGTCCCACGTTGTCCCACGGTGTCCAACGTTGTCCAACGGTGTCCAACGGTGTCCCACGGTGTCCCACGTTGTCCCACGTTGTACCACGTTGTCCCACGTTGTCCCACGTTGTCCCACGTTGTCCCACGATGTCCCACGGTGTCCAACGATGTCCCACGGTGTCCAACGATGTCCAACGGTGTCCAACGATGTCCAACGGTGTCCCACGTTGTCCCACGTTGTCCCACGTTGTCCCACGGTGTCCAACGGTGTCCAACGATGTCCAACGGTGTCCAACGGTGTCCCACGATGTCCACCGATGTCCAACGGTGTCCAACGGTGTCCAACGGTGTCCCACGGTGTCCAACGATGTCCAACGGTGTCCAACGATGTCCAACGGTGTCCCACGTTGTCCCACGTTGTCCCACGTTGTCCCACGGTGTCCAACGATGTCCAACGGTGTCCAACGATGTCCAACGGTGTCCAACGATGTCCAACGGTGTCCAACGGTGTCCCACGGTGTCCAACGGTGTCCCACGTTGTCCCACGTTGTCCCACGTTGTCCCACGTTGTCCCACGATGTCCCACGTTGTCCAACGATGTCCAACGGTGTCCCACGTTGTCCCACGTTGTCCTACGTAGTCCCACGTTGTCCCACGTTGTCCCACGTTGTCCCACGTTGTCCCACGTTGTCCCACGTTGTCCCACGGTGTCCAACGGTGTCCAACGGTGTCCAACGGTGTCCAACGATGTCCAACGATGTCCAACGGTGTCCAACGGTGTCCCACGTTGTCCCACGTTGTCCCACGGTGTCCAACGATGTCCAACGGTGTCCCACGTTGTCCCACGTTGTCCCACGTTGTCCCACGTTGTCCCACGTTGTTCCATGGTTTCCCACGTTGTCCCACGTTGTCCCACGGTGTCCAACGATGTCCAACGGTGTCCAACGGTGTCCCACGGTGTCCAACGGTGTCCCACGTTGTCCCACGTTGTCCCACGTTGTCCCACGTTGTCCCACGTTGTCCAACGGTGTCCCACGGTGTCCAACGGTGTCCCACGTTGTCCCACGTTGTCCCACGTTGTCCCACGTTGTCCCACGTTGTCCCACGTTGTCCCACGTTGTCCCACGTTGTCCCACGGTGTCCAACGGTGTCCAACGATGTCCAACGGTGTCCAACGGTGTCCCACGATGTCCACCGATGTCCAACGGTGTCCAACGGTGTCCAACGGTGTCCAACGGTGTCCAACGATGTCCAACGATGTCCAACGATGTCCAACGATGTCCAACGGTGTCCAACGGTGTCCAACGGTGTCCCACGTTGTCCCACGTTTTCCCACGTTGTCCCACGTTGTCCCACGTTGTTCCATGGTTTCCCACGTTGTCCCACGTTGTCCCACGGTGTCCAACGGTGTCCAACGATGTCCAACGGTGTCCAACGGTGTCCCACGATGTCCACCGATGTCCAACGGTGTCCAACGGTGTCCAACGGTGTCCCACGGTGTCCAACGATGTCCAACGGTGTCCAACGATGTCCAACGGTGTCCCACGTTGTCCCACGTTGTCCCACGTTGTCCCACGGTGTCCAACGATGTCCAACGGTGTCCAACGATGTCCAACGTTGTCCCACGTTGTCCAACGGTGTCCCACGGTGTCCAACGGTGTCCCACGTTGTCCCACGTTGTCCCACGTTGTCCCACGGTGTCCAACGATGTCCAACGGTGTCCCACGTTGTCCCACGTTGTCCCACGTTGTCCCACGTTGTCCCACGTTGTTCCATGGTTTCCCACGTTGTCCCACGTTGTCCCACGTTGTCCCACGGTGTCCAACGATGTCCAACGGTGTCCAACGGTGTCCCACGGTGTCCAACGGTGTCCCACGGTGTCCAACGATGTCCAACGGTGTCCCACGTTGTCCCACGTTGTCCCACGTTGTCCCACGTTGTCCCACGTTGTTCCATGGTTTCCCACGTTGTCCCACGTTGTCCCACGTTTTCCCACGGTGTCCAACGATGTCCAACGGTGTCCAACGGTGTCCCACGGTGTCCAACGGTGTCCCACGTTGTCCCACGTTGTCCCACGTTGTCCCACGTTGTCCCACGTTGTCCCACGTTGTCCCACGGTGTCCAACGGTGTCCAACGGTGTCCAACGGTGTCCAACGGTGTCCAACGGTGTCCAACGGTGTCCAACGATGTCCAACGATGTCCAACGGTGTCCAACGGTGTCCCACGTTGTCCCACGTTGTCCCACGGTGTCCAACGATGTCCAACGGTGTCCCACGTTGTCCCACGTTGTCCCACGTTGTCCCACGTTGTCCCACGTTGTTCCATGGTTTCCCACGTTGTCCCACGTTGTCCCACGTTGTCCCACGGTGTCCAACGATGTCCAACGGTGTCCAACGGTGTCCCACGGTGTCCCACGTTGTCCCACGTTGTCCCACGTTGTCCCACGGTGTCCCACGTTGTCCCACGTTGTCCCACGTTGTCCCACGGTGTCCAACGGTGTCCAACGATGTCCAACGGTGTCCAACGGTGTCCCACGATGTCCACCGATGTCCAACGGTGTCCAACGGTGTCCCACGTTGTCCCACGTTGTCCCACGTTGTCCCACGTTGTCCCACGGTGTCCAACGATGTCCAACGGTGTCCCACGTTGTCCCACGTTGTCCCACGTTGTCCCACGTTGTCCCACGTTGTCCCACGGTGTCCAGCGGTGTCCAACGATGTCCAACGGTGTCCAACGGTGTCCCACGATGTCCACCGATGTCCAACGGTGTCCAACGGTGTCCAACGGTGTCCAACGGTGTCCAACGATGTCCAACGATGTCCAACGATGTCCAACGGTGTCCCACGTTGTCCCACGTTGTCCCACGTTGTCCCACGGTGTCCAACGGTGTCCCACGTTGTCCCACGTTGTCCCACGTTGTCCCACGTTGTCCCACGTTGTCCCACGATGTCCCACGTTGTCCAACGATGTCCAACGGTGTCCCACGATGTCCACCGATGTCCAACGGTGTCCAACGGTGTCCCACGATGTCCAACGGTGTCCAACGGTGTCCAACGATGTCCAACGGTGTCCAACGGTGTCCAACGATGTCCAACGGTGTCCAACGGTGTCCAACGGTGTCCCACGGTGTCCAACGGTGTCCCACGTTGTCCCACGTTGTCCCACGTTGTCCCACGTTGTCCCACGTTGTCCCACGTTGTCCCACGTTGTCCCACGTTGTCCCACGTTGTCCCACGGTGTCCAACGATGTCCAACGGTGTCCCACGTTGTCCCACGTTGTCCCACGTTGTCCCACGTTGTCCCACGTTGTCCCACGTTGTCCCACGTTGTCCCACGTTGTCCCACGTTGTCCCACGTTGTTCCATGGTTTCCCACGTTGTCCCACGTTGTCCCACGTTGTCCCACGGTGTCCAACGATGTCCAACGGTGTCCAACGGTGTCCCACGGTGTCCAACGGTGTCCCACGTTGTCCCACGTTGTCCCACGTTGTCCCACGTTGTCCCACGTTGTCCAACGGTGTCCCACGGTGTCCAACGGTGTCCCAGGTTGTCCCACGTTGTCCCACGTTGTCCCACGTTGTCCCACGTTGTCCCACGTTGTCCCACGTTGTCCCACGTTGTCCCACGTTGTCCAACGGTGTCCCACGGTGTCCAACGGTGTCCCACGTTGTCCCACGTTGTCCCACGTTGTCCCACGTTGTCCCACGGTGTCCAACGATGTCCAACGGTGTCCCACGTTGTCCCACGTTGTCCCACGTTGTCCCACGTTGTCCCACGTTGTTCCATGGTTTCCCACGTTGTCCCACGTTGTCCCACGTTGTCCCACGGTGTCCAACGATGTCCAACGGTGTCCAACGGTGTCCCACGGTGTCCAACGGTGTCCCACGTTGTCCCACGTTGTCCCACGTTGTCCCACGTTGTCCCACGTTGTCCCACGTTGTCCCACGGTGTCCAACGGTGTCCAACGATGTCCAACGTTGTCCAACGGTGTCCCACGATGTCCACCGATGTCCAACGGTGTCCAACGGTGTCCAACGGTGTCCCACGGTGTCCAACGATGTCCAACGGTGTCCGACGATGTCCAACGGTGTCCCACGTTGTCCCACGTTGTCCCACGTTGTCCCACGTTGTCCCACGTTGTCCCACGGTGTCCAACGATGTCCAACGGTGTCCCACGTTGTCCAACGGTGTCCCACGTTGTCCCACGTTGTCCCACGTTGACCCACGTTGTCCCACGTTGTCCCACGGTGTCCAACGATGTCCCACGTTGTCCCACGTTGTCCCACGGTGTCCCACGTTGTCCCACGTTGTCCCACGTTGTCCCACGGTGTCCAACGGTGTCCAACGATGTCCAACGGTGTCCAACGGTGTCCCACGATGTCCACCGATGTCCAACGGTGTCCAACGGTGTCCCACGTTGTCCCACGTTGTCCCACGTTGTCCCACGTTGTCCCACGGTGTCCAACGATGTCCAACGGTGTCCCACGTTGTCCCACGTTGTCCCACGTTGTCCCACGTTGTCCCACGTTGTCCCACGGTGTCCAGCGGTGTCCAACGATGTCCAACGGTGTCCAGCGGTGTCCCACGATGTCCACCGATGTCCAACGGTGTCCAACGGTGTCCAACGGTGTCCAACGGTGTCCAACGATGTCCAACGATGTCCAACGATGTCCAACGGTGTCCCACGTTGTCCCACGTTGTCCCACGTTGTCCCACGTTGTCCCACGTTGTCCCACGATGTCCCACGTTGTCCAACGATGTCCAACGGTGTCCCACGATGTCCACCGATGTCCAACGGTGTCCAACGGTGTCCCACGATGTCCAACGGTGTCCAACGGTGTCCAACGATGTCCAACGGTGTCCAACGGTGTCCAACGATGTCCAACGGTGTCCAACGGTGTCCAACGGTGTCCCACGGTGTCCAACGGTGTCCCACGTTGTCCCACGTTGTCCCACGTTGTCCCACGTTGTCCCACGTTGTCCCACGTTGTCCCACGTTGTCCCACGTTGTCCCACGTTGTCCCACGGTGTCCCACGATGTCCAACGGTGTCCCACGTTGTCCCACGTTGTCCCACGTTGTCCCACGTTGTCCCACGTTGTCCCACGTTGTCCCACGTTGTCCCACGTTGTCCCACGTTGTCCCACGTTGTTCCATGGTTTCCCACGTTGTCCCACGTTGTCCCACGTTGTCCCACGGTGTCCAACGATGTCCAACGGTGTCCAACGGTGTCCCACGGTGTCCAACGGTGTCCCACGTTGTCCCACGTTGTCCCACGTTGTCCCACGTTGTCCCACGTTGTCCAACGGTGTCCCACGGTGTCCAACGGTGTCCCAGGTTGTCCCACGTTGTCCCACGTTGTCCCACGTTGTCCCACGTTGTCCCACGTTGTCCCACGTTGTCCCACGTTGTCCCACGTTGTCCAACGGTGTCCCACGGTGTCCAACGGTGTCCCACGTTGTCCCACGTTGTCCCACGTTGTCCCACGTTGTCCCACGGTGTCCAACGATGTCCAACGGTGTCCCACGTTGTCCCACGTTGTCCCACGTTGTCCCACGTTGTCCCACGTTGTTCCATGGTTTCCCACGTTGTCCCACGTTGTCCCACGTTGTCCCACGGTGTCCAACGATGTCCAACGGTGTCCAACGGTGTCCCACGGTGTCCAACGGTGTCCCACGTTGTCCCACGTTGTCCCACGTTGTCCCACGTTGTCCCACGTTGTCCCACGTTGTCCCACGGTGTCCAACGGTGTCCAACGATGTCCAACGTTGTCCAACGGTGTCCCACGATGTCCACCGATGTCCAACGGTGTCCAACGGTGTCCAACGGTGTCCCACGGTGTCCAACGATGTCCAACGGTGTCCGACGATGTCCAACGGTGTCCCACGTTGTCCCACGTTGTCCCACGTTGTCCCACGTTGTCCCACGTTGTCCCACGGTGTCCAACGATGTCCAACGGTGTCCCACGTTGTCCAACGGTGTCCCACGTTGTCCCACGTTGTCCCACGTTGACCCACGTTGTCCCACGTTGTCCCACGGTGTCCAACGATGTCCAACGGTGTCCCACGTTGTCCCACGTTGTCCCACGTTGTCCCACGTTGTCCCACGTTGTCCCACGGTGTCCAGCGGTGTCCAACGATGTCCAACGGTGTCCAACGGTGTCCCACGATGTCCACCGATGTCCAACGGTGTCCAACGGTGTCCAACGGTGTCCAACGGTGTCCAACGATGTCCAACGATGTCCAACGATGTCCAACGGTGTCCCACGTTGTCCCACGTTGTCCCACGTTGTCCCACGGTGTCCAACGGTGTCCCACGTTGTCCCACGTTGTCCCACGTTGTCCCACGTTGTCCCACGTTGTCCCACGTTGTCCCACGTTGTCCCACGTTGTCCCACGTTGTCCCACGTTGTCCCACGATGTCCCACGTTGTCCAACGATGTCCAACGGTGTCCCACGTTGTCCCACGTTGTCCTACGTTGTCCCACGTTGTCCCACGTTGTCCCACGTTGTCCCACGTTGTCCCACGTTGTCCCACGGTGTCCAACGGTGTCCCACGTTGTCCCACGTTGTCCCACGTTGTCCCACGGTGTCCAACGATGTCCAACGGTGTCCAACGGTGTCCCACGGTGTCCCACGTTGTCCCACGTTGTACCACGTTGTCCCACGTTGTCCCACGTTGTCCCACGTTGTCCCACGATGTCCCACGTTGTCCAACGATGTCCCACGGTGTCCAACGATGTCCAACGGTGTCCAACGATGTCCAACGGTGTCCCACGTTGTCCCACGTTGTCCCACGTTGTCCCACGGTGTCCAACGGTGTCCAACGATGTCCCACGGTGTCCCACGTTGTCCCACGTTGTACCACGTTGTCCCACGTTGTCCCACGTTGTCCCACGTTGTCCCACGATGTCCCACGTTGTCCAACGATGTCCAACGGTGTCCAACGATGTCCAACGGTGTCCAACGATGTCCAACGGTGTCCAACGGTGTCCCACGGTGTCCAACGGTGTCCCACGTTGTCCCACGTTGTCCCACGTTGTCCCACGTTGTCCCACGATGTCCCACGTTGTCCAACGATGTCCAACGGTGTCCCACGTTGTCCCACGTTGTCCTACGTAGTCCCACGTTGTCCCACGTTGTCCCACGTTGTCCCACGTTGTCCCACGTTGTCCCACGTTGTCCCACGGTGTCCAACGGTGTCCAACGGTGTCCAACGGTGTCCAACGATGTCCAACGATGTCCAACGGTGTCCAACGGTGTCCCACGTTGTCCCACGTTGTCCCACGGTGTCCAACGATGTCCAACGGTGTCCCACGTTGTCCCACGTTGTCCCACGTTGTCCCACGTTGTCCCACGTTGTTCCATGGTTTCCCACGTTGTCCCACGTTGTCCCACGGTGTCCAACGATGTCCAACGGTGTCCAACGGTGTCCCACGGTGTCCAACGGTGTCCCACGTTGTCCCACGTTGTCCCACGTTGTCCCACGTTGTCCCACGTTGTCCAACGGTGTCCCACGGTGTCCAACGGTGTCCCACGTTGTCCCACGTTGTCCCACGTTGTCCCACGTTGTCCCACGTTGTCCCACGTTGTCCCACGTTGTCCCACGTTGTCCCACGGTGTCCAACGGTGTCCAACGATGTCCAACGGTGTCCAACGGTGTCCCACGATGTCCACCGATGTCCAACGGTGTCCAACGGTGTCCAACGGTGTCCAACGGTGTCCAACGATGTCCAACGATGTCCAACGATGTCCAACGATGTCCAACGGTGTCCAACGGTGTCCAACGGTGTCCCACGTTGTCCCACGTTGTCCCACGTTGTCCCACGTTGTCCCACGTTGTTCCATGGTTTCCCACGTTGTCCCACGTTGTCCCACGGTGTCCAACGGTGTCCAACGATGTCCAACGGTGTCCAACGGTGTCCCACGATGTCCACCGATGTCCAACGGTGTCCAACGGTGTCCAACGGTGTCCCACGGTGTCCAACGATGTCCAACGGTGTCCAACGATGTCCAACGGTGTCCCACGTTGTCCCACGTTGTCCCACGTTGTCCCACGGTGTCCAACGATGTCCAACGGTGTCCAACGATGTCCAACGTTGTCCCACGTTGTCCAACGGTGTCCCACGGTGTCCAACGGTGTCCCACGTTGTCCCACGTTGTCCCACGTTGTCCCACGGTGTCCAACGATGTCCAACGGTGTCCCACGTTGTCCCACGTTGTCCCACGTTGTCCCACGTTGTCCCACGTTGTTCCATGGTTTCCCACGTTGTCCCACGTTGTCCCACGTTGTCCCACGGTGTCCAACGATGTCCAACGGTGTCCAACGGTGTCCCACGGTGTCCAACGGTGTCCCACGGTGTCCAACGATGTCCAACGGTGTCCCACGTTGTCCCACGTTGTCCCACGTTGTCCCACGTTGTCCCACGTTGTTCCATGGTTTCCCACGTTGTCCCACGTTGTCCCACGTTGTCCCACGGTGTCCAACGATGTCCAACGGTGTCCAACGGTGTCCCACGGTGTCCAACGGTGTCCCACGTTGTCCCACGTTGTCCCACGTTGTCCCACGTTGTCCCACGTTGTCCCACGTTGTCCCACGGTGTCCAACGGTGTCCAACGATGTCCAACGGTGTCCAACGGTGTCCCACGATGTCCACCGATGTCCAACGGTGTCCAACGGTGTCCCACGTTGTCCCACGTTGTCCCACGTTGTCCCACGTTGTCCCACGGTGTCCAACGATGTCCAACGGTGTCCCACGTTGTCCCACGTTGTCCCACGTTGTCCCACGTTGTCCCACGTTGTCCCACGGTGTCCAGCGGTGTCCAACGATGTCCAACGGTGTCCAGCGGTGTCCCACGATGTCCACCGATGTCCAACGGTGTCCAACGGTGTCCAACGGTGTCCAACGGTGTCCAACGATGTCCAACGATGTCCAACGATGTCCAACGGTGTCCCACGTTGTCCCACGTTGTCCCACGTTGTCCCACGGTGTCCAACGGTGTCCCACGTTGTCCCACGTTGTCCCACGTTGTCCCACGTTGTCCCACGTTGTCCCACGATGTCCCACGTTGTCCAACGATGTCCAACGGTGTCCAACGGTGTCCCACGATGTCCACCGATGTCCAACGGTGTCCAACGGTGTCCAACGGTGTCCCACGGTGTCCAACGATGTCCAACGGTGTCCAACGATGTCCAACGGTGTCCCACGTTGTCCCACGTTGTTCCACGTTGTCCCACGGTGTCCAACGATGTCCAACGGTGTCCAACGATGTCCAACGGTGTCCAACGATGTCCAACGGTGTCCCACGATGTCCAACGATGTCCAACGATGTCCAACGGTGTCCAACGGTGTCCAACGGTGTCCAACGGTGTCCAACGGTGTCCAACGGTGTCCAACGATGTCCAACGATGTCCAACGGTGTCCAACGGTGTCCCACGTTGTCCCACGTTGTCCCACGGTGTCCAACGATGTCCAACGGTGTCCAACGGTGTCCCACGGTGTCCCACGTTGTCCCACGTTGTCCCACGTTGTCCCACGTTGTCCCACGTTGTCCCACGTTGTCCCACGGTGTCCAACGGTGTCCAACGATGTCCAACGGTGTCCAACGGTGTCCCACGATGTCCACCGATGTCCAACGGTGTCCAACGGTGTCCCACGTTGTCCCACGTTGTCCCACGTTGTCCCACGTTGTCCCACGGTGTCCAACGATGTCCAACGGTGTCCCACGTTGTCCCACGTTGTCCCACGTTGTCCCACGTTGTCCCACGTTGTCCCACGGTGTCCAGCGGTGTCCAACGATGTCCAACGGTGTCCAGCGGTGTCCCACGATGTCCACCGATGTCCAACGGTGTCCAACGGTGTCCAACGGTGTCCAACGGTGTCCAACGATGTCCAACGATGTCCAACGATGTCCAACGGTGTCCCACGTTGTCCCACGTTGTCCCACGTTGTCCCACGGTGTCCAACGGTGTCCCACGTTGTCCCACGTTGTCCCACGTTGTCCCACGTTGTCCCTTTTGTCCCACGTTGTCCCACGTTGTCCCACGTTGTCCCACGTTGTCCCACGTTGTCCCACGATGTCCCACGTTGTCCAACGATGTCCAACGGTGTCCCACGATGTCCACCGATGTCCAACGGTGTCCAACGGTGTCCCACGATGTCCAACGGTGTCCAACGGTGTCCAACGATGTCCAACGGTGTCCAACGGTGTCCAACGATGTCCAACGGTGTCCAACGGTGTCCAACGGTGTCCCACGGTGTCCAACGGTGTCCCACGTTGTCCCACGTTGTCCCACGTTGTCCCACGTTGTCCCACGATGTCCCACGTTGTCCAACGATGTCCAACGGTGTCCCACGTTGTCCCACGTTGTCCTACGTTGTCCAACGGTGTCCAACGATGTCCAACGGTGTCCAACGGTGTCCAACGGTGTCCCACGTTGTCCAACGGTGTCCCACGGTGTCCAACGGTGTCCCACGTTGTCCCACGTTGTCCCACGTTGTCCCACGGTGTCCAACGATGTCCAACGGTGTCCCACGTTGTCCCACGTTGTCCCACGTTGTCCCACGTTGTCCCACGTTGTTCCATGGTTTCCCACGTTGTCCCACGTTGTCCCACGTTGTCCCACGGTGTCCAACGATGTCCAACGGTGTCCAACGGTGTCCCACGGTGTCCAACGGTGTCCCACGGTGTCCAACGATGTCCAACGGTGTCCCACGTTGTCCCACGTTGTCCCACGTTGTCCCACGTTGTCCCACGTTGTTCCATGGTTTCCCACGTTGTCCCACGTTGTCCCACGTTGTCCCACGGTGTCCAACGATGTCCAACGGTGTCCAACGGTGTCCCACGGTGTCCAACGGTGTCCCACGTTGTCCCACGTTGTCCCACGTTGTCCCACGTTGTCCCACGTTGTCCCACGTTGTCCCACGGTGTCCAACGGTGTCCAACGATGTCCAACGGTGTCCAACGGTGTCCCACGATGTCCACCGATGTCCAACGGTGTCCAACGGTGTCCCACGTTGTCCCACGTTGTCCCACGTTGTCCCACGTTGTCCCACGGTGTCCAACGATGTCCAACGGTGTCCCACGTTGTCCCACGTTGTCCCACGTTGTCCCACGTTGTCCCACGGTGTCCAACGGTGTCCAACGATGTCCAACGGTGTCCAACGGTGTCCCACGATGTCCACCGATGTCCAACGGTGTCCAACGGTGTCCAACGATGTCCAACGTTGTCCCACGTTGTCCCACGTTGTCCCACGGTGTCCAACGGTGTCCAACGATGTCCAACGGTGTCCAACGGTGTCCCACGATGTCCACCGATGTCCAACGGTGTCCAACGGTGTCCAACGGTGTCCAACGGTGTCCAACGATGTCCAACGATGTCCAACGATGTCCAACGATGTCCAACGGTGTCCAACGGTGTCCAACGGTGTCCCACGTTGTCCCACGTTTTCCCACGTTGTCCCACGTTGTCCCACGTTGTTCCATGGTTTCCCACGTTGTCCCACGTTGTCCCACGGTGTCCAACGGTGTCCAACGATGTCCAACGGTGTCCAACGGTGTCCCACGATGTCCACCGATGTCCAACGGTGTCCAACGGTGTCCAACGGTGTCCCACGGTGTCCAACGATGTCCAACGGTGTCCAACGATGTCCAACGGTGTCCCACGTTGTCCCACGTTGTCCCACGTTGTCCCACGGTGTCCAACGATGTCCAACGGTGTCCAACGATGTCCAACGTTGTCCCACGTTGTCCAACGGTGTCCCACGGTGTCCAACGGTGTCCCACGTTGTCCCACGTTGTCCCACGTTGTCCCACGGTGTCCAACGATGTCCAACGGTGTCCCACGTTGTCCCACGTTGTCCCACGTTGTCCCACGTTGTCCCACGTTGTTCCATGGTTTCCCACGTTGTCCCACGTTGTCCCACGTTGTCCCACGGTGTCCAACGATGTCCAACGGTGTCCAACGGTGTCCCACGGTGTCCAACGGTGTCCCACGGTGTCCAACGATGTCCAACGGTGTCCCACGTTGTCCCACGTTGTCCCACGTTGTCCCACGTTGTCCCACGTTGTTCCATGGTTTCCCACGTTGTCCCACGTTGTCCCACGTTTTCCCACGGTGTCCAACGATGTCCAACGGTGTCCAACGGTGTCCCACGGTGTCCAACGGTGTCCCACGTTGTCCCACGTTGTCCCACGTTGTCCCACGTTGTCCCACGTTGTCCCACGTTGTCCCACGGTGTCCAACGGTGTCCAACGGTGTCCAACGGTGTCCAACGGTGTCCAACGGTGTCCAACGGTGTCCAACGATGTCCAACGATGTCCAACGGTGTCCAACGGTGTCCCACGTTGTCCCACGTTGTCCCACGGTGTCCAACGATGTCCAACGGTGTCCCACGTTGTCCCACGTTGTCCCACGTTGTCCCACGTTGTCCCACGTTGTTCCATGGTTTCCCACGTTGTCCCACGTTGTCCCACGTTGTCCCACGGTGTCCAACGATGTCCAACGGTGTCCAACGGTGTCCCACGGTGTCCCACGTTGTCCCACGTTGTCCCACGTTGTCCCACGGTGTCCCACGTTGTCCCACGTTGTCCCACGTTGTCCCACGGTGTCCAACGGTGTCCAACGATGTCCAACGGTGTCCAACGGTGTCCCACGATGTCCACCGATGTCCAACGGTGTCCAACGGTGTCCCACGTTGTCCCACGTTGTCCCACGTTGTCCCACGTTGTCCCACGGTGTCCAACGATGTCCAACGGTGTCCCACGTTGTCCCACGTTGTCCCACGTTGTCCCACGTTGTCCCACGTTGTCCCACGGTGTCCAGCGGTGTCCAACGATGTCCAACGGTGTCCAGCGGTGTCCCACGATGTCCACCGATGTCCAACGGTGTCCAACGGTGTCCAACGGTGTCCAACGGTGTCCAACGATGTCCAACGATGTCCAACGATGTCCAACGGTGTCCCACGTTGTCCCACGTTGTCCCACGTTGTCCCACGGTGTCCAACGGTGTCCCACGTTGTCCCACGTTGTCCCACGTTGTCCCACGTTGTCCCACGTTGTCCCACGATGTCCCACGTTGTCCAACGATGTCCAACGGTGTCCCACGATGTCCAACGATGTCCAACGGTGTCCAACGGTGTCCCACGATGTCCAACGGTGTCCAACGGTGTCCAACGATGTCCAACGGTGTCCAACGGTGTCCAACGATGTCCAACGGTGTCCAACGGTGTCCAACGGTGTCCCACGGTGTCCAACGGTGTCCCACGTTGTCCCACGTTGTCCCACGTTGTCCCACGTTGTCCCACGTTGTCCCACGTTGTCCCACGTTGTCCCACGTTGTCCCACGTTGTCCCACGGTGTCCAACGATGTCCAACGGTGTCCCACGTTGTCCCACGTTGTCCCACGTTGTCCCACGTTGTCCCACGTTGTCCCACGTTGTCCCACGTTGTCCCACGTTGTCCCACGTTGTCCCACGTTGTTCCATGGTTTCCCACGTTGTCCCACGTTGTCCCACGTTGTCCCACGGTGTCCAACGATGTCCAACGGTGTCCAACGGTGTCCCACGGTGTCCAACGTTGTCCCACGTTGTCCCACGTTGTCCCACGTTGTCCCACGTTGTCCCACGTTGTCCAACGGTGTCCCACGGTGTCCAACGGTGTCCCAGGTTGTCCCACGTTGTCC
The DNA here is from genome assembly GCF_910591885.1 of Bombus terrestris. Taxonomy (NCBI): domain Eukaryota; kingdom Metazoa; phylum Arthropoda; class Insecta; order Hymenoptera; family Apidae; genus Bombus; species Bombus terrestris. The sequence goes on along the minus strand of NW_025963633.1, from coordinate 98,331 downwards.
CACGTTGTCCCACGTTGTCCCACGTTGTCCCACGTTGTCCCACGTTGTCCCACGTTGTCCCACGTTGTCCAACGGTGTCCCACGGTGTCCAACGGTGTCCCACGTTGTCCCACGTTGTCCCACGTTGTCCCACGTTGTCCCACGGTGTCCAACGATGTCCAACGGTGTCCCACGTTGTCCCACGTTGTCCCACGTTGTCCCACGTTGTCCCACGTTGTTCCATGGTTTCCCACGTTGTCCCACGTTGTCCCACGTTGTCCCACGGTGTCCAACGATGTCCAACGGTGTCCAACGGTGTCCCACGGTGTCCAACGGTGTCCCACGTTGTCCCACGTTGTCCCACGGTGTCCCACGTTGTCCCACGTTGTCCCACGTTGTCCCACGGTGTCCAACGGTGTCCAACGATGTCCAACGTTGTCCAACGGTGTCCCACGATGTCCACCGATGTCCAACGGTGTCCAACGGTGTCCAACGGTGTCCCACGGTGTCCAACGATGTCCAACGGTGTCCGACGATGTCCAACGGTGTCCCACGTTGTCCCACGTTGTCCCACGTTGTCCCACGTTGTCCCACGTTGTCCCACGGTGTCCAACGATGTCCAACGGTGTCCCACGTTGTCCAACGGTGTCCCACGTTGTCCCACGTTGTCCCACGTTGACCCACGTTGTCCCACGTTGTCCCACGGTGTCCAACGATGTCCAACGGTGTCCCACGTTGTCCCACGTTGTCCCACGTTGTCCCACGTTGTCCCACGTTGTCCCACGGTGTCCAGCGGTGTCCAACGATGTCCAACGGTGTCCAACGGTGTCCCACGATGTCCACCGATGTCCAACGGTGTCCAACGGTGTCCAACGGTGTCCAACGGTGTCCAACGATGTCCAACGATGTCCAACGATGTCCAACGGTGTCCCACGTTGTCCCACGTTGTCCCACGTTGTCCCACGGTGTCCAACGGTGTCCCACGTTGTCCCACGTTGTCCCACGTTGTCCCACGTTGTCCCACGTTGTCCCACGTTGTCCCACGTTGTCCCACGTTGTCCCACGTTGTCCCACGTTGTCCCACGATGTCCCACGTTGTCCAACGATGTCCAACGGTGTCCCACGTTGTCCCACGTTGTCCTACGTTGTCCCACGTTGTCCCACGTTGTCCCACGTTGTCCCACGTTGTCCCACGTTGTCCCACGGTGTCCAACGGTGTCCCACGTTGTCCCACGTTGTCCCACGTTGTCCCACGGTGTCCAACGATGTCCAACGGTGTCCAACGGTGTCCCACGGTGTCCCACGTTGTCCCACGTTGTACCACGTTGTCCCACGTTGTCCCACGTTGTCCCACGTTGTCCCACGATGTCCCACGTTGTCCAACGATGTCCCACGGTGTCCAACGATGTCCAACGGTGTCCAACGATGTCCAACGGTGTCCCACGTTGTCCCACGTTGTCCCACGTTGTCCCACGGTGTCCAACGGTGTCCAACGATGTCCCACGGTGTCCCACGTTGTCCCACGTTGTCCCACGTTGTCCCACGTTGTCCCACGTTGTCCCACGTTGTCCCACGATGTCCCACGTTGTCCAACGATGTCCAACGGTGTCCAACGATGTCCAACGGTGTCCAACGATGTCCAACGGTGTCCAACGGTGTCCCACGGTGTCCAACGGTGTCCCACGTTGTCCCACGTTGTCCCACGTTGTCCCACGTTGTCCCACGATGTCCCACGTTGTCCAACGATGTCCAACGGTGTCCCACGTTGTCCCACGTTGTCCTACGTAGTCCCACGTTGTCCCACGTTGTCCCACGTTGTCCCACGTTGTCCCACGTTGTCCCACGTTGTCCCACGGTGTCCAACGGTGTCCAACGGTGTCCAACGGTGTCCAACGATGTCCAACGATGTCCAACGGTGTCCAACGGTGTCCCACGTTGTCCCACGTTGTCCCACGGTGTCCAACGATGTCCAACGGTGTCCCACGTTGTCCCACGTTGTCCCACGTTGTCCCACGTTGTCCCACGTTGTTCCATGGTTTCCCACGTTGTCCCACGTTGTCCCACGGTGTCCAACGATGTCCAACGGTGTCCAACGGTGTCCCACGGTGTCCAACGGTGTCCCACGTTGTCCCACGTTGTCCCACGTTGTCCCACGTTGTCCCACGTTGTCCAACGGTGTCCCACGGTGTCCAACGGTGTCCCACGTTGTCCCACGTTGTCCCACGTTGTCCCACGTTGTCCCACGTTGTCCCACGTTGTCCCACGTTGTCCCACGTTGTCCCACGGTGTCCAACGGTGTCCAACGATGTCCAACGGTGTCCAACGGTGTCCCACGATGTCCACCGATGTCCAACGGTGTCCAACGGTGTCCAACGGTGTCCAACGGTGTCCAACGATGTCCAACGATGTCCAACGATGTCCAACGATGTCCAACGGTGTCCAACGGTGTCCAACGGTGTCCCACGGTGTCCCACGTTGTCCCACGTTGTCCCACGTTGTCCCACGTTGTTCCATGGTTTCCCACGTTGTCCCACGTTGTCCCACGGTGTCCAACGGTGTCCAACGATGTCCAACGGTGTCCAACGGTGTCCCACGATGTCCACCGATGTCCAACGGTGTCCAACGGTGTCCAACGGTGTCCCACGGTGTCCAACGATGTCCAACGGTGTCCAACGATGTCCAACGGTGTCCCACGTTGTCCCACGTTGTCCCACGTTGTCCCACGGTGTCCAACGATGTCCAACGGTGTCCAACGATGTCCAACGTTGTCCCACGTTGTCCAACGGTGTCCCACGGTGTCCAACGGTGTCCCACGTTGTCCCACGTTGTCCCACGTTGTCCCACGGTGTCCAACGATGTCCAACGGTGTCCCACGTTGTCCCACGTTGTCCCACGTTGTCCCACGTTGTCCCACGTTGTTCCATGGTTTCCCACGTTGTCCCACGTTGTCCCACGTTGTCCCACGGTGTCCAACGATGTCCAACGGTGTCCAACGGTGTCCCACGGTGTCCAACGGTGTCCCACGGTGTCCAACGATGTCCAACGGTGTCCCACGTTGTCCCACGTTGTCCCACGTTGTCCCACGTTGTCCCACGTTGTTCCATGGTTTCCCACGTTGTCCCACGTTGTCCCACGTTGTCCCACGGTGTCCAACGATGTCCAACGGTGTCCAACGGTGTCCCACGGTGTCCAACGGTGTCCCACGTTGTCCCACGTTGTCCCACGTTGTCCCACGTTGTCCCACGTTGTCCCACGTTGTCCCACGGTGTCCAACGGTGTCCAACGATGTCCAACGGTGTCCAACGGTGTCCCACGATGTCCACCGATGTCCAACGGTGTCCAACGGTGTCCCACGTTGTCCCACGTTGTCCCACGTTGTCCCACGTTGTCCCACGGTGTCCAACGATGTCCAACGGTGTCCCACGTTGTCCCACGTTGTCCCACGTTGTCCCACGTTGTCCCACGTTGTCCCACGGTGTCCAGCGGTGTCCAACGATGTCCAACGGTGTCCAGCGGTGTCCCACGATGTCCACCGATGTCCAACGGTGTCCAACGGTGTCCAACGGTGTCCAACGGTGTCCAACGATGTCCAACGATGTCCAACGATGTCCAACGGTGTCCCACGTTGTCCCACGTTGTCCCACGTTGTCCCACGGTGTCCAACGGTGTCCCACGTTGTCCCACGTTGTCCCACGTTGTCCCACGTTGTCCCACGTTGTCCCACGATGTCCCACGTTGTCCAACGATGTCCAACGGTGTCCAACGGTGTCCCACGATGTCCACCGCTGTCCAACGGTGTCCAACGGTGTCCAACGGTGTCCCACGGTGTCCAACGATGTCCAACGGTGTCCAACGATGTCCAACGGTGTCCCACGTTGTCCCACGTTGTCCCACGTTGTCCCACGGTGTCCAACGATGTCCAACGGTGTCCAACGATGTCCAACGGTGTCCAACGATGTCCAACGGTGTCCCACGATGTCCAACGATGTCCAACGATGTCCAACGGTGTCCAACGGTGTCCAACGGTGTCCAACGGTGTCCAACGGTGTCCAACGGTGTCCAACGATGTCCAACGATGTCCAACGGTGTCCAACGGTGTCCCACGTTGTCCCACGTTGTCCCACGGTGTCCAACGATGTCCAACGGTGTCCAACGGTGTCCCACGGTGTCCCACGTTGTCCCACGTTGTCCCACGTTGTCCCACGGTGTCCCACGTTGTCCCACGTTGTCCCACGTTGTCCCACGGTGTCCAACGGTGTCCAACGATGTCCAACGGTGTCCAACGGTGTCCCACGATGTCCACCGATGTCCAACGGTGTCCAACGGTGTCCCACGTTGTCCCACGTTGTCCCACGTTGTCCCACGTTGTCCCACGGTGTCCAACGATGTCCAACGGTGTCCCACGTTGTCCCACGTTGTCCCACGTTGTCCCACGTTGTCCCACGTTGTCCCACGGTGTCCAGCGGTGTCCAACGATGTCCAACGGTGTCCAGCGGTGTCCCACGATGTCCACCGATGTCCAACGGTGTCCAACGGTGTCCAACGGTGTCCAACGGTGTCCAACGATGTCCAACGATGTCCAACGATGTCCAACGGTGTCCCACGTTGTCCCACGTTGTCCCACGTTGTCCCACGGTGTCCAACGGTGTCCCACGTTGTCCCACGTTGTCCCACGTTGTCCCACGTTGTCCCTTTTGTCCCACGTTGTCCCACGTTGTCCCACGTTGTCCCACGTTGTCCCACGTTGTCCCACGATGTCCCACGTTGTCCAACGATGTCCAACGGTGTCCCACGATGTCCACCGATGTCCAACGGTGTCCAACGGTGTCCCACGATGTCCAACGGTGTCCAACGGTGTCCAACGATGTCCAACGGTGTCCAACGGTGTCCAACGATGTCCAACGGTGTCCAACGGTGTCCAACGGTGTCCCACGGTGTCCAACGGTGTCCCACGTTGTCCCACGTTGTCCCACGTTGTCCCACGTTGTCCCACGATGTCCCACGTTGTCCAACGATGTCCAACGGTGTCCCACGTTGTCCCACGTTGTCCTACGTTGTCCAACGGTGTCCAACGATGTCCAACGGTGTCCAACGGTGTCCAACGGTGTCCCACGTTGTCCAACGGTGTCCCACGGTGTCCAACGGTGTCCCACGTTGTCCCACGTTGTCCCACGTTGTCCCACGGTGTCCAACGATGTCCAACGGTGTCCCACGTTGTCCCACGTTGTCCCACGTTGTCCCACGTTGTCCCACGTTGTTCCATGGTTTCCCACGTTGTCCCACGTTGTCCCACGTTGTCCCACGGTGTCCAACGATGTCCAACGGTGTCCAACGGTGTCCCACGGTGTCCAACGGTGTCCCACGGTGTCCAACGATGTCCAACGGTGTCCCACGTTGTCCCACGTTGTCCCACGTTGTCCCACGTTGTCCCACGTTGTTCCATGGTTTCCCACGTTGTCCCACGTTGTCCCACGTTGTCCCACGGTGTCCAACGATGTCCAACGGTGTCCAACGGTGTCCCACGGTGTCCAACGGTGTCCCACGTTGTCCCACGTTGTCCCACGTTGTCCCACGTTGTCCCACGTTGTCCCACGTTGTCCCACGGTGTCCAACGGTGTCCAACGATGTCCAACGGTGTCCAACGGTGTCCCACGATGTCCACCGATGTCCAACGGTGTCCAACGGTGTCCCACGTTGTCCCACGTTGTCCCACGTTGTCCCACGTTGTCCCACGGTGTCCAACGATGTCCAACGGTGTCCCACGTTGTCCCACGTTGTCCCACGTTGTCCCACGTTGTCCCACGTTGTCCCACGGTGTCCAGCGGTGTCCAACGATGTCCAACGGTGTCCAGCGGTGTCCCACGATGTCCACCGATGTCCAACGGTGTCCAACGGTGTCCAACGGTGTCCAACGGTGTCCAACGATGTCCAACGATGTCCAACGATGTCCAACGGTGTCCCACGTTGTCCCACGTTGTCCCACGTTGTCCCACGGTGTCCAACGGTGTCCCACGTTGTCCCACGTTGTCCCACGTTGTCCCACGTTGTCCCACGTTGTCCCACGATGTCCCACGTTGTCCAACGATGTCCAACGGTGTCCAACGGTGTCCCACGATGTCCACCGATGTCCAACGGTGTCCAACGGTGTCCAACGGTGTCCCACGGTGTCCAACGATGTCCAACGGTGTCCAACGATGTCCAACGGTGTCCCACGTTGTCCCACGTTGTTCCACGTTGTCCCACGGTGTCCAACGATGTCCAACGGTGTCCAACGATGTCCAACGGTGTCCAACGATGTCCAACGGTGTCCCACGATGTCCAACGATGTCCAACGGTGTCCAACGGTGTCCAACGGTGTCCAACGGTGTCCAACGGTGTCCAACGGTGTCCAACGGTGTCCAACGATGTCCAACGATGTCCAACGGTGTCCAACGGTGTCCCACGTTGTCCCACGTTGTCCCACGGTGTCCAACGATGTCCAACGGTGTCCCACGTTGTCCCACGTTGTCCCACGTTGTCCCACGTTGTCCCACGTTGTTCCATGGTTTCCCACGTTGTCCCACGTTGTCCCACGTTGTCCCACGGTGTCCAACGATGTCCAACGGTGTCCAACGGTGTCCCACGGTGTCCCACGTTGTCCCACGTTGTCCCACGTTGTCCCACGGTGTCCCACGTTGTCCCACGTTGTCCCACGTTGTCCCACGGTGTCCAACGGTGTCCAACGATGTCCAACGGTGTCCAACGGTGTCCCACGATGTCCACCGATGTCCAACGGTGTCCAACGGTGTCCCACGTTGTCCCACGTTGTCCCACGTTGTCCCACGTTGTCCCACGGTGTCCAACGATGTCCAACGGTGTCCCACGTTGTCCCACGTTGTCCCACGTTGTCCCACGTTGTCCCACGTTGTCCCACGGTGTCCAGCGGTGTCCAACGATGTCCAACGGTGTCCAGCGGTGTCCCACGATGTCCACCGATGTCCAACGGTGTCCAACGGTGTCCAACGGTGTCCAACGGTGTCCAACGATGTCCAACGATGTCCAACGATGTCCAACGGTGTCCCACGTTGTCCCACGTTGTCCCACGTTGTCCCACGGTGTCCAACGGTGTCCCACGTTGTCCCACGTTGTCCCACGTTGTCCCACGTTGTCCCTTTTGTCCCACGTTGTCCCACGTTGTCCCACGTTGTCCCACGTTGTCCCACGTTGTCCCACGATGTCCCACGTTGTCCAACGATGTCCAACGGTGTCCCACGATGTCCACCGATGTCCAACGGTGTCCAACGGTGTCCCACGATGTCCAACGGTGTCCAACGGTGTCCAACGATGTCCAACGGTGTCCAACGGTGTCCAACGATGTCCAACGGTGTCCAACGGTGTCCAACGGTGTCCCACGGTGTCCAACGGTGTCCCACGTTGTCCCACGTTGTCCCACGTTGTCCCACGTTGTCCCACGATGTCCCACGTTGTCCAACGATGTCCAACGGTGTCCCACGTTGTCCCACGTTGTCCTACGTTGTCCAACGGTGTCCAACGATGTCCAACGGTGTCCAACGGTGTCCAACGGTGTCCCACGGTGTCCAACGGTGTCCCACGTTGTCCCACGTTGTCCCACGTTGTCCCACGTTGTCCCACGATGTCCCACGTTGTCCAACGATGTCCAACGGTGTCCCACGTTGTCCCACGTTGTCCTACGTTGTCCCACGTTGTCCCACGTTGTCCCACGTTGTCCCACGTTGTCCCACGTTGTCCCACGTTGTCCCACGTTGTCCCACGTTGTCCCACGTTGTCCCACGGTGTCCAACGGTGTCCCACGGTGTCCAACGGTGTCCCACGTTGTCCCACGTTGTCCCACGTTGTCCCACGGTGTCCAACGATGTCCAACGGTGTCCCACGTTGTCCCACGTTGTCCCACGTTGTCCCACGTTGTCCCACGTTGTTCCATGGTTTCCCACGTTGTCCCACGTTGTCCCACGTTGTCCCACGGTGTCCAACTATGTCCAACGGTGTCCAACGGTGTCCCACGGTGTCCTAAGGTGTCCCACGTTGTCCCACGTTGTCAAAAGTTGTCCCACGTTGTCCCACGTTGTCCCACGTTGTCCCACGTTGTCCCACGTTGTCCCACGTTGTCCCACGGTGTCCAACGGTGTCCAACGATGTCCAACGGTGTCCAACGGTGTCCCACGATGTCCACCGATGTCCAACGGTGTCCAACGGTGTCCCACGTTGTCCCACGTTGTCCCACGTTGTCCCACGTTGTCCCACGGTGTCCAACGATGTCCAACGGTGTCCCACGTTGTCCCACGTTGTCCCACGTTGTCCCACGTTGTCCCACGTTGTCCCACGGTGTCCAACGGTGTCCAACGATGTCCAACGGTGTCCAACGGTGTCCCACGATGTCCACCGATGTCCAACGGTGTCCAACGGTGTCCAACGGTGTCCAACGGTGTCCAACGATGTCCAACGATGTCCAACGATGTCCAACGGTGTCCCACGCTGTCCCACGTTGTCCCACGTTGTCCCACGGTGTCCAACGGTGTCCCACGTTGTCCCACGTTGTCCCACGGTGTCCCACGGTGTCCCACGTTGTCCCACGTTGTCCCACGTTGTCCCACGTTGTCCCACGTTGTCCCACGTTGTCCCACGTTGTCCCACGTTGTCCCACGTTGTCCCACGTTGTCCCACGTTGTCCCACGATGTCCCACGTTGTCCAACGATGTCCAACGATGTCCAACGGTGTCCCACGTTGTCCCACGTTGTCCCACGTTGTCCCACGTTGTCCCACGTTGTCCCACGGTGTCCAGCGGTGTCCAACGATGTCCAACGGTGTCCAACGGTGTCCCACGATGTCCACCGATGTCCAACGGTGTCCAACGGTGTCCAACGGTGTCCAACGGTGTCCAACGATGTCCAACGATGTCCAACGATGTCCAACGGTGTCCCACGTTGTCCCACGTTGTCCCACGTTGTCCCACGGTGTCCAACGGTGTCCCACGTTGTCCCACGTTGTCCCACGTTGTCCCACGGTGTCCAACGGTGTCCCACGTTGTCCCACGTTGTCCCACGTTGTCCCACGTTGTCCCACGTTGTCCCACGTTGTCCCACGTTGTCCCACGGTGTCCAACGATGTCCAACGGTGTCCAACGGTGTCCCACGGTGTCCCACGTTGTCCCACGTTGTCCCACGTTGTCCCACGTTGTCCCACGTTGTCCCACGTTGTCCCACGATGTCCCACGTTGTCCAACGATGTCCAACGTTGTCCAACGGTGTCCCACGATGTCCACCGATGTCCAACGGTGTCCAACGGTGTCCAACGGTGTCCCACGGTGTCCAACGATGTCCAACGGTGTCCAACGATGTCCAACGGTGTCCCACGTTGTCCCACGTTGTCCCACGTTGTCCCACGGTGTCCAACGATGTCCAACGGTGTCCAACGATGTCCAACGGTGTCCAACGATGTCCAACGGTGTCCCACGATGTCCAACGATGTCCAACGATGTCCAACGGTGTCCAACGGTGTCCCACGTTGTCCAACGGTGTCCCACGTTGTCCCACGTTGTCCCACGTTGTCCCACGTTGTCCCACGTTGTCCCACGATGTCCCACGTTGTCCCACGTTGTCCCACGTTGTCCCACGTTGTCCCACGTTGTCCCACGTTGTCCCACGTTGTCCCACGTTGTCCCACGATGTCCAACGGTGTCCAACGGTGTCCAACGATGTCCAACGGTGTCCAACGGTGTCCAACGGTGTCCCACGGTGTCCAACGGTGTCCCACGTTGTCCCACGTTGTCCCACGTTGTCCCACGTTGTCCCACGATGTCCCACGTTGTCCAACGATGTCCAACGGTGTCCCACGTTGTCCCACGTTGTCCTACGTTGTCCCACGTTGTCCCACGTTGTCCCACGTTGTCCCACGTTGTCCCACGTTGTCCCACGTTGTCCCACGGTGTCCAACGGTGTCCAACGGTGTCCAACGGTGTCCAACGATGTCCAACGATGTCCAACGGTGTCCAACGGTGTCCCACGTTGTCCCACGTTGTCCCACGGTGTCCAACGTTGTCCCACGGTGTCCAACGGTGTCCAACGGTGTCCAACGGTGTCCAACGATGTCCAACGATGTCCAACGGTGTCCAACGGTGTCCCACGTTGTCCCACGTTGTCCCACGGTGTCCAACGATGTCCAACGGTGTCCCACGTTGTCCCACGTTGTCCCACGTTGTCCCACGTTGTCCCACGTTGTTCCATGGTTTCCCACGTTGTCCCACGTTGTCCCACGTTGTCCCACGGTGTCCAACGATGTCCAACGGTGTCCAACGGTGTCCCACGGTGTCCAACGGTGTCCCACGTTTTCCCACGTTGTCCCACGTTGTCCCACGTTGTCCCACGTTGTCCAACGGTGTCCCACGGTGTCCAACGGTGTCCCACGTTGTCCCACGTTGTCCCACGTTGTCCCACGTTGTCCCACGTTGTCCCACGTTGTCCCACGTTGTCCCACGATGTCCCACGTTGTCCCACGGTGTCCAACGGTGTCCAACGATGTCCAACGGTGTCCAACGGTGTCCCACGATGTCCACCGATGTCCAACGGTGTCCAACGGTGTCCCACGTTGTCCCACGTTGTCCCACGTTGTCCCACGTTGTCCCACGTTGTCCCACGTTGTCCCACGTTGTCCCACGTTGTCCCACGTTGTCCCACGTTGTCCCACGATGTCCCACGTTGTCCAACGATGTCCAACGGTGTCCCACGATGTCCACCGATGTCCAACGGTGTCCAACGGTGTCCAACGGTGTCCAACGGTGTCCAACGATGTCCAACGATGTCCAACGATGTCCAACGGTGTCCCACGTTGTCCCACGTTGTCCCACGTTGTCCCACGGTGTCCAACGGTGTCCCACGTTGTCCCACGTTGTCCCACGTTGTCCCACGTTGTCCCACGTTGTCCCACGTTGTCCCACGTTGTCCCACGATGTCCCACTTTGTCCAACGATGTCCAACGGTGTCCAACGGTGTCCCACGATGTCCACCGATGTCCAACGGTGTCCAACGGTGTCCAACGGTGTCCCACGGTGTCCAACGATGTCCAACGGTGTCCAACGATGTCCAACGGTGTCCCACGTTGTCCCACGTTGTCCCACGTTGTCCCACGGTGTCCAACGATGTCCAACGTTGTCCAACGATGTCCAACGGTGTCCAACGATGTCCAACGGTGTCCCACGATGTCCAACGATGTCCAACGATGTCCAACGGTGTCCAACGGTGTCCCACGTTGTCCAACGGTGTCCCACGTTGTCCCACGTTGTCCCACGTTGTCCCACGTTGTCCCACGTTGTCCCACGATGTCCCACGTTGTCCCACGTTGTCGAACGTTGTCCCACGTTGTCCCACGTTGTCCCACGTTGTCCCACGTTGTCCCACGTTGTCCCACGATGTCCAACGGTGTCCAACGGTGTCCAACGATGTCCAACGGTGTCCAACGGTGTCCAACGGTGTCCCACGGTGTCCAACGGTGTCCCACGTTGTCCCACGTTGTCCCACGTTGTCCCACGTTGTCCCACGATGTCCCACGTTGTCCAACGATGTCCAACGGTGTCCCACGTTGTCCCACGTTGTCCTACGTTGTCCCACGTTGTCCCACGTTGTCCCACGTTGTCCCACGTTGTCCCACGTTGTCCCACGTTGTCCCACGTTGTCCAACGGTGTCCAACGGTGTCCAACGGTGTCCCACGATGTCCACCGATGTCCAACGGTGTCCAACGGTGTCCAACGGTGTCCCACGGTGTCCAACGGTGTCCAACGGTGTCCAACGATGTCCAACGGTGTCCCACGTTGTCCCACGTTGTCCCACGTTGTCCCACGGTGTCCAACGATGTCCAACGGTGTCCAACGATGTCCAACGGTGTCCAACGATGTCCAACGGTGTCCAACGATGTCCAACGGTGTCCCACGATGTCCAACGATGTCCAACGATGTCCAACGGTGTCCAACGGTGTCCCACGTTGTCCAACGGTGTCCCACGTTGTCCCACGTTGTCCCACGTTGTCCCACGTTGTCCCACGTTGTCCCACGTTGTCCCACGATGTCCCACGTTGTCCCACGTTGTCCCACGTTGTCCCACGTTGTCCCACGTTGTCCCACGTTGTCCCACGTTGTCCCACGTTGTCCCACGATGTCCAACGGTGTCCAACGGTGTCCAACGATGTCCAACGGTGTCCAACGGTGTCCAACGGTGTCCCACGGTGTCCAACGGTGTCCCACGTTGTCCCACGTTGTCCCACGTTGTCCCACGTTGTCCCACGATGTCCCACGTTGTCCAACGATGTCCAACGGTGTCCCACGTTGTCCCACGTTGTCCTACGTTGTCCCACGTTGTCCCACGTTGTCCCACGTTGTCCCACGTTGTCCCACGTTGTCCCACGTTGTCCCACGGTGTCCAACGGTGTCCAACGGTGTCCAACGGTGTCCAACGGTGTCCAACGATGTCCAACGATGTCCAACGGTGTCCAACGGTGTCCCACGTTGTCCCACGTTGTCCCACGGTGTCCAACGGTGTCCAACGGTGTCCAACGGTGTCCAACGGTGTCCAACGGTGTCCAACGATGTCCAACGATGTCCAACGGTGTCCAACGGTGTCCCACGTTGTCCCACGTTGTCCCACGGTGTCCAACGATGTCCAACGGTGTCCCACGTTGTCCCACGTTGTCCCACGTTGTCCCACGTTGTCCCACGTTGTTCCATGGTTTCCCACGTTGTCCCACGTTGTCCCACGTTGTCCCACGGTGTCCAACGATGTCTAACGGTGTCCAACGGTGTCCCACGGTGTCCAACGGTGTCCCACGTTGTCCCACGTTGTCCCACGTTGTCCCACGTTGTCCCACGTTGTCCAACGGTGTCCCACGGTGTCCAACGGTGTCCCACGTTGTCCCACGTTGTCCCACGTTGTCCCACGTTGTCCCACGTTGTCCCACGTTGTCCCACGTTGTCCCACGTTGTCCCACGTTGTCCCACGGTGTCCAACGGTGTCCAACGATGTCCAACGGTGTCCAACGGTGTCCCACGATGTCCACCGATGTCCAACGGTGTCCAACGGTGTCCCACGTTGTCCCACGTTGTCCCACGTTGTCCCACGTTGTCCCACGGTGTCCAACGATGTCCAACGGTGTCCCACGTTGTCCCACGTTGTCCCACGTTGTCCCACGTTGTCCCACGTTGTCCCACGGTGTCCAGCGGTGTCCAACGATGTCCAACGGTGTCCAGCGGTGTCCCACGATGTCCACCGATGTCCAACGGTGTCCAACGGTGTCCAACGGTGTCCAACGGTGTCCAACGATGTCCAACGATGTCCAACGATGTCCAACGGTGTCCCACGTTGTCCCACGTTGTCCCACGTTGTCCCACGGTGTCCAACGGTGTCCCACGTTGTCCCACGTTGTCCCACGTTGTCCCACGTTGTCCCTTTTGTCCCACGTTGTCCCACGTTGTCCCACGTTGTCCCACGTTGTCCCACGTTGTCCCACGATGTCCCACGTTGTCCAACGATGTCCAACGGTGTCCCACGATGTCCACCGATGTCCAACGGTGTCCAACGGTGTCCCACGATGTCCAACGGTGTCCAACGGTGTCCAACGATGTCCAACGGTGTCCAACGGTGTCCAACGATGTCCAACGGTGTCCAACGGTGTCCAACGGTGTCCCACGGTGTCCAACGGTGTCCCACGTTGTCCCACGTTGTCCCACGTTGTCCCACGTTGTCCCACGATGTCCCACGTTGTCCAACGATGTCCAACGGTGTCCCACGTTGTCCCACGTTGTCCTACGTTGTCCAACGGTGTCCAACGATGTCCAACGGTGTCCAACGGTGTCCAACGGTGTCCCACGGTGTCCAACGGTGTCCCACGTTGTCCCACGTTGTCCCACGTTGTCCCACGTTGTCCCACGATGTCCCACGTTGTCCAACGATGTCCAACGGTGTCCCACGTTGTCCCACGTTGTCCTACGTTGTCCCACGTTGTCCCACGTTGTCCCACGTTGTCCCACGTTGTCCCACGTTGTCCCACGTTGTCCCACGTTGTCCCACGTTGTCCCACGTTGTCCCACGGTGTCCAACGGTGTCCCACGGTGTCCAACGGTGTCCCACGTTGTCCCACGTTGTCCCACGTTGTCCCACGGTGTCCAACGATGTCCAACGGTGTCCCACGTTGTCCCACGTTGTCCCACGTTGTCCCACGTTGTCCCACGTTGTTCCATGGTTTCCCACGTTGTCCCACGTTGTCCCACGTTGTCCCACGGTGTCCAACTATGTCCAACGGTGTCCAACGGTGTCCCACGGTGTCCTAAGGTGTCCCACGTTGTCCCACGTTGTCAAAAGTTGTCCCACGTTGTCCCACGTTGTCCCACGTTGTCCCACGTTGTCCCACGTTGTCCCACGTTGTCCCACGGTGTCCAACGGTGTCCAACGATGTCCAACGGTGTCCAACGGTGTCCCACGATGTCCACCGATGTCCAACGGTGTCCAACGGTGTCCCACGTTGTCCCACGTTGTCCCACGTTGTCCCACGTTGTCCCACGGTGTCCAACGGTGTCCAACGGTGTCCCACGTTGTCCCACGTTGTCCCACGTTGTCCCACGTTGTCCCACGTTGTCCCACGGTGTCCAGCGGTGTCCAACGATGTCCAACGGTGTCCAACGGTGTCCCACGATGTCCACCGATGTCCAACGGTGTCCAACGGTGTCCAACGGTGTCCAACGGTGTCCAACGATGTCCAACGATGTCCAACGATGTCCAACGGTGTCCCACGCTGTCCCACGTTGTCCCACGTTGTCCCACGGTGTCCAACGGTGTCCCACGTTGTCCCACGTTGTCCCACGGTGTCCAACGGTGTCCCACGTTGTCCCACGTTGTCCCACGTTGTCCCACGTTGTCCCACGTTGTCCCACGTTGTCCCACGTTGTCCCACGTTGTCCCACGTTGTCCCACGTTGTCCCACGTTGTCCCACGATGTCCCACGTTGTCCAACGATGTCCAACGATGTCCAACGGTGTCCCACGTTGTCCCACGTTGTCCCACGTTGTCCCACGTTGTCCCACGTTGTCCCACGGTGTCCAGCGGTGTCCAACGATGTCCAACGGTGTCCAACGGTGTCCCACGATGTCCACCGATGTCCAACGGTGTCCAACGGTGTCCAACGGTGTCCAACGGTGTCCAACGATGTCCAACGATGTCCAACGATGTCCAACGGTGTCCCACGTTGTCCCACGTTGTCCCACGTTGTCCCACGGTGTCCAACGGTGTCCCACGTTGTCCCACGTTGTCCCACGTTGTCCCACGGTGTCCAACGGTGTCCCACGTTGTCCCACGTTGTCCCACGTTGTCCCACGTTGTCCCACGTTGTCCCACGTTGTCCCACGGTGTCCAACGGTGTCCCACGTTGTCCCACGTTGTCCCACGGTGTCCAACGATGTCCAACGGTGTCCAACGGTGTCCCACGGTGTCCCACGTTGTCCCACGTTGTCCCACGTTGTCCCACGTTGTCCCACGTTGTCCCACGTTGTCCCACGATGTCCCACGTTGTCCAACGATGTCCAACGGTGTCCAACGGTGTCCCACGATGTCCACCGATGTCCAACGGTGTCCAACGGTGTCCAACGGTGTCCCACGGTGTCCAACGATGTCCAACGGTGTCCAACGATGTCCAACGGTGTCCCACGTTGTCCCACGTTGTCCCACGTTGTCCCACGGTGTCCAACGATGTCCAACGGTGTCCAACGATGTCCAACGGTGTCCAACGATGTCCAACGGTGTCCCACGATGTCCAACGATGTCCAACGATGTCCAACGGTGTCCAACGGTGTCCCACGTTGTCCAACGGTGTCCCACGTTGTCCCACGTTGTCCCACGTTGTCCCACGTTGTCCCACGTTGTCCCACGATGTCCCACGTTGTCCCACGTTGTCCCACGTTGTCCCACGTTGTCCCACGTTGTCCCACGTTGTCCCACGTTGTCCCACGTTGTCCCACGATGTCCAACGGTGTCCAACGGTGTCCAACGATGTCCAACGGTGTCCAACGGTGTCCAACGGTGTCCCACGGTGTCCAACGGTGTCCCACGTTGTCCCACGTTGTCCCACGTTGTCCCACGTTGTCCCACGATGTCCCACGTTGTCCAACGATGTCCAACGGTGTCCCACGTTGTCCCACGTTGTCCTACGTTGTCCCACGTTGTCCCACGTTGTCCCACGTTGTCCCACGTTGTCCCACGTTGTCCCACGTTGTCCCACGGTGTCCAACGGTGTCCAACGGTGTCCAACGGTGTCCAACGATGTCCAACGATGTCCAACGGTGTCCAACGGTGTCCCACGTTGTCCCACGTTGTCCCACGGTGTCCAACGGTGTCCAACGGTGTCCAACGGTGTCCAACGGTGTCCAACGGTGTCCAACGATGTCCAACGATGTCCAACGGTGTCCAACGGTGTCCCACGTTGTCCCACGTTGTCCCACGGTGTCCAACGATGTCCAACGGTGTCCCACGTTGTCCCACGTTGTCCCACGTTGTCCCACGTTGTCCCACGTTGTTCCATGGTTTCCCACGTTGTCCCACGTTGTCCCACGTTGTCCCACGGTGTCCAACGATGTCCAACGGTGTCCAACGGTGTCCCACGGTGTCCAACGGTGTCCCACGTTTTCCCACGTTGTCCCACGTTGTCCCACGTTGTCCCACGTTGTCCAACGGTGTCCCACGGTGTCCAACGGTGTCCCACGTTGTCCCACGTTGTCCCACGTTGTCCCACGTTGTCCCACGTTGTCCCACGTTGTCCCACGTTGTCCCACGATGTCCCACGTTGTCCCACGGTGTCCAACGGTGTCCAACGATGTCCAACGGTGTCCAACGGTGTCCCACGATGTCCACCGATGTCCAACGGTGTCCAACGGTGTCCCACGTTGTCCCACGTTGTCCCACGTTGTCCCACGTTGTCCCACGTTGTCCCACGTTGTCCCACGTTGTCCCACGTTGTCCCACGTTGTCCCACGTTGTCCCACGATGTCCCACGTTGTCCAACGATGTCCAACGGTGTCCCACGATGTCCACCGATGTCCAACGGTGTCCAACGGTGTCCAACGGTGTCCAACGGTGTCCAACGATGTCCAACGATGTCCAACGATGTCCAACGGTGTCCCACGTTGTCCCACGTTGTCCCACGTTGTCCCACGGTGTCCAACGGTGTCCCACGTTGTCCCACGTTGTCCCACGTTGTCCCACGTTGTCCCACGTTGTCCCACGTTGTCCCACGTTGTCCCACGATGTCCCACTTTGTCCAACGGTGTCCAACGGTGTCCAACGGTGTCCCACGATGTCCACCGATGTCCAACGGTGTCCAACGGTGTCCAACGGTGTCCCACGGTGTCCAACGATGTCCAACGGTGTCCAACGATGTCCAACGGTGTCCCACGTTGTCCCACGTTGTCCCACGTTGTCCCACGGTGTCCAACGATGTCCAACGGTGTCCAACGATGTCCAACGGTGTCCAACGATGTCCAACGGTGTCCCACGATGTCCAACGATGTCCAACGATGTCCAACGGTGTCCAACGGTGTCCCACGTTGTCCAACGGTGTCCCACGTTGTCCCACGTTGTCCCACGTTGTCCCACGTTGTCCCACGTTGTCCCACGATGTCCCACGTTGTCCCACGTTGTCGAACGTTGTCCCACGTTGTCCCACGTTGTCCCACGTTGTCCCACGTTGTCCCACGTTGTCCCACGATGTCCAACGGTGTCCAACGGTGTCCAACGATGTCCAACGGTGTCCAACGGTGTCCAACGGTGTCCCACGGTGTCCAACGGTGTCCCACGTTGTCCCACGTTGTCCCACGTTGTCCCACGTTGTCCCACGATGTCCCACGTTGTCCAACGATGTCCAACGGTGTCCCACGTTGTCCCACGTTGTCCTACGTTGTCCCACGTTGTCCCACGTTGTCCCACGTTGTCCCACGTTGTCCCACGTTGTCCCACGTTGTCCCACGTTGTCCAACGGTGTCCAACGGTGTCCAACGGTGTCCCACGATGTCCACCGATGTCCAACGGTGTCCAACGGTGTCCAACGGTGTCCCACGGTGTCCAACGATGTCCAACGGTGTCCAACGATGTCCAACGGTGTCCCACGTTGTCCCACGTTGTCCCACGTTGTCCCACGGTGTCCAACGATGTCCAACGGTGTCCAACGATGTCCAACGGTGTCCAACGATGTCCAACGGTGTCCAACGATGTCCAACGGTGTCCCACGATGTCCAACGATGTCCAACGATGTCCAACGGTGTCCAACGGTGTCCCACGTTGTCCAACGGTGTCCCACGTTGTCCCACGTTGTCCCACGTTGTCCCACGTTGTCCCACGTTGTCCCACGTTGTCCCACGATGTCCCACGTTGTCCCACGTTGTCCCACGTTGTCCCACGTTGTCCCACGTTGTCCCACGTTGTCCCACGTTGTCCCACGTTGTCCCACGATGTCCAACGGTGTCCAACGGTGTCCAACGATGTCCAACGGTGTCCAACGGTGTCCAACGGTGTCCCACGGTGTCCAACGGTGTCCCACGTTGTCCCACGTTGTCCCACGTTGTCCCACGTTGTCCCACGATGTCCCACGTTGTCCAACGATGTCCAACGGTGTCCCACGTTGTCCCACGTTGTCCTACGTTGTCCCACGTTGTCCCACGTTGTCCCACGTTGTCCCACGTTGTCCCACGTTGTCCCACGTTGTCCCACGGTGTCCAACGGTGTCCAACGGTGTCCAACGGTGTCCAACGGTGTCCAACGATGTCCAACGATGTCCAACGGTGTCCAACGGTGTCCCACGTTGTCCCACGTTGTCCCACGGTGTCCAACGGTGTCCAACGGTGTCCAACGGTGTCCAACGGTGTCCAACGGTGTCCAACGATGTCCAACGATGTCCAACGGTGTCCAACGGTGTCCCACGTTGTCCCACGTTGTCCCACGGTGTCCAACGATGTCCAACGGTGTCCCACGTTGTCCCACGTTGTCCCACGTTGTCCCACGTTGTCCCACGTTGTTCCATGGTTTCCCACGTTGTCCCACGTTGTCCCACGTTGTCCCACGGTGTCCAACGATGTCTAACGGTGTCCAACGGTGTCCCACGGTGTCCAACGGTGTCCCACGTTGTCCCACGTTGTCCCACGTTGTCCCACGTTGTCCCACGTTGTCCAACGGTGTCCCACGGTGTCCAACGGTGTCCCACGTTGTCCCACGTTGTCCCACGTTGTCCCACGTTGTCCCACGTTGTCCCACGTTGTCCCACGTTGTCCCACGTTGTCCCACGTTGTCCCACGGTGTCCAACGGTGTCCCACGATGTCCAACGGTGTCCAACGGTGTCCCACGATGTCCACCGATGTCCAACGGTGTCCAACGGTGTCCCACGTTGTCCCACGTTGTCCCACGTTGTCCCACGGTGTCCAACGATGTCCAACGGTGTCCCACGTTGTCCCACGTTGTCCCACGTTGTCCCACGTTGTCCCACGTTGTCCCACGGTGTCCAGCGGTGTCCAACGATGTCCAACGGTGTCCAACGGTGTCCCACGATGTCCACCGATGTCCAACGGTGTCCAACGGTGTCCAACGGTGTCCAACGGTGTCCAACGATGTCCAACGATGTCCAACGATGTCCAACGGTGTCCCACGTTGTCCCACGTTGTCCCACGTTGTCCCACGGTGTCCAACGGTGTCCCACGTTGTCCCACGTTGTCCCACGTTGTCCCACGTTGTCCCACGTTGTCCCACGTTGTCCCACGTTGTCCCACGTTGTCCCACGTTGTCCCACGTTGTCCCACGATGTCCCACTTTGTCCAACGATGTCCAACGGTGTCCAACGGTGTCCCACGATGTCCACCGATGTCCAACGGTGTCCAACGGTGTCCAACGGTGTCCCACGGTGTCCAACGATGTCCAACGGTGTCCAACGATGTCCAACGGTGTCCCACGTTGTCCCACGTTGTCCCACGTTGTCCCACGGTGTCCAACGATGTCCAACGGTGTCCAACGATGTCCAACGGTGTCCAACGATGTCCAACGGTGTCCCACGATGTCCAACGATGTCCAACGATGTCCAACGGTGTCCAACGGTGTCCCACGTTGTCCAACGGTGTCCCACGTTGTCCCACGTTGTCCCACGTTGTCCCACGTTGTCCCACGTTGTCCCACGATGTCCAACGGTGTCCCACGTTGTCCCACGTTGTCCCACGTTGTCCCACGTTGTCCCACGTTGTTCCATGGTTTCCCACGTTGTCCCACGTTGTCCCACGTTGTCCTACGTTGTCCCACGTTGTCCCACGTTGTCCCACGTTGTCCCACGTTGTCCCACGTTGTCCCACGTTGTCCCACGTTGTCCAACGGTGTCCCACGGTGTCCAACGGTGTCCCACGTTGTCCCACGTTGTCCCACGTTGTCCCACGTTGTCCCACGTTGTCCCACGTTGTCCCACGTTGTCCCACGTTGTCCCACGGTGTCCAACGGTGTCCAACGGTGTCCAACGGTGTCCAACGGTGTCCCACGATGTCCACCGATGTCCAACGGTGTCCAACGGTGTCCAACGGTGTCCAACGGTGTCCAACGATGTCCAACGATGTCCAACGATGTCCAACGGTGTCCCACGTTGTCCCACGTTGTCCCACGTTGTCCCACGATGTCCCACGTTGTCCCACGTTGTCCCACGTTGTCCCACGTTGTCCCACGTTGTCCCACGTTGTCCCACGTTGTCCCACGTTGTCCCACGTTGTCCCACGTTGTCCCACGTTGTCCCACGTTGTCCCACGGTGTCCAACGGTGTCCAACGGTGTCCAACGGTGTCCAACGATGTCCAACGATGTCCAACGGTGTCCAACGGTGTCCAACGGTGTCCCACGTTGTCCCACGTTGTCCCACGTTGTCCCACGTTGTCCCACGTTGTTCCATCGTTTCCCACGTTGTCCCACGTTGTCCCACGGTGTCCAACGGTGTCCAACGATGTCCAACGCTGTCCAACGGTGTCCCACGATGTCCACCGATGTCCAACGGTGTCCAACGGTGTCCAACGGTGTCCAACGATGTCCAACGCTGTCCAACGGTGTCCCACGATGTCCACCGATGTCCAACGGTGTCCAACGGTGTCCAACGGTGTCCCACGGTGTCCAACGATGTCCAACGGTGTCCAACGATGTCCAACGGTGTCCCACGTTGTCCCACGTTGTCCCACGTTGTCCCACGATGTCCAACGGTGTCCCACGTTGTCCCACGTTGTTCCATGGTTTCCCACGTTGTCCCACGTTGTCCCACGTTGTCCCACGGTGTCCAACGATGTCCAACGGTGTCCAACGGTGTCCAACGGTGTCCAACGGTGTCCCACGTTGTCCCACGTTGTCCCACGTTGTCCCACGGTGTCCAACGATGTCCAACGGTGTCCCACGTTGTCCCACGTTGTCCAACGATGTCCAACGATGTCCAACGGTGTCCCACGTTGTCCCACGTTGTCCCACGTTGTCCCACGATGTCCCACGTTGTCCCACGTTGTCCCACGTTGTCCCACGTTGTCCCACGTTGTCCCACGTTGTCCCACGTTGTCCCACGTTGTCCCACGTTGTCCCACGTTGTCCCACGTTGTCCCACGGTGTCCAACGGTGTCCAACGGTGTCCAACGGTGTCCCACGGTGTCCAACGGTGTCCCACGTTGTCCCACGTTGTCCCACGTTGTCCCACGTTGTCCCACGTTGTCCCACGTTGTCCAACGATGTCCAACGTTGTCCCACGTTGTCCCACGTTGTCCCACGTTGTCCCACGTTGTCCCACGGTGTCCAACGGTGTCCAACGGTGTCCAACGGTGTCCCACGGTGTCCAACGGTGTCCCACGTTGTCCCACGTTGTCCCACGTTGTCCCACGTTGTCCCACGTTGTCCCACGTTGTCCAACGATGTCCAACGGTGTCCCACGTTGTCCCACGTTGTTCCATGGTTTCCCACGTTGTCCCACGTTGTCCCACGTTGTCCCACGGTGTCCAACGATGTCCAACGGTGTCCAACGGTGTCCAACGGTGTCCAACGGTGTCCCACGTTGTCCCACGTTGTCCCACGGTGTCCAACGATGTCCAACGGTGTCCCACGTTGTCCCACGTTGTCCAACGATGTCCAACCCTGTCCCACGTTGTCCCACGTTGTCCCACGTTGTCCCACGTTGTCCCACGTTGTCCCACGTTGTCCCACGTTGTGCCACGTTGTCCCACGTTGTCCCACGTTGTCCCACGTTGTCCCACGTTGTCCCACGTTGTCCCACTGTGTCCAACGGTGTCCAACGATGTCCCACGTTGTCCCACGTTGTCCCACGTTGTCCCACGTTGTCCCACTGTGTCCCACGTTGTCCCACGTTGTCCCACGTTGTCCCACGGTGTCCAACGGTGTCCAACGATGTCCAACGGTGTCCAACGGTGTCCAACGGTGTCCAACGATGTCCAACGAAGTCCAACGATGTCCAACGGTGTCCAACGATGTCCAACGATGTCCAACGGTGTCCAACGGTGTCCCACGTTGTCCCACGTTGTCCCACGTTGTCCCACGATGTCCAACGGTGTCCCACGTTGTCCCACGTTGTTCCATGGTTTCCCACGTTGTCCCACGTTGTCCCACGTTGTCCCACGGTGTCCAACGATGTCCAACGGTGTCCAACGGTGTCCAACGGTGTCCAACGGTGTCCCACGTTGTCCCACGTTGTCCCACGTTGTCCCACGGTGTCCAACGATGTCCAACGGTGTCCCACGTTGTCCCACGTTGTCCAACGATGTCCAACGATGTCCAACGGTGTCCCACGTTGTCCCACGTTGTCCCACGTTGTCCCACGTTGTCCCACGATGTCCCACGTTGTCCCACGTTGTCCCACGTTGTCCCACGTTGTCCCACGTTGTCCCACGTTGTCCCACGTTGTCCCACGTTGTCCCACGTTGTCCCACGGTGTCCAACGATGTCCAACGGTGTCCAACGGTGTCCAACGGTGTCCAACGGTGTCCCACGTTGTCCCACGTTGTCCCACGGTGTCCAACGATGTCCAACGGTGTCCCACGTTGTCCCACGTTGTCCAACGATGTCCAACGGTGTCCCACGTTGTCCCACGTTGTCCCACGTTGTCCCACGTTGTCCCACGTTGTCCCACGGTGTCCAACGATGTCCAACGGTGTCCAACGGTGTCCAA
The DNA here is from genome assembly GCF_910591885.1 of Bombus terrestris. Classification (NCBI taxonomy): domain Eukaryota; kingdom Metazoa; phylum Arthropoda; class Insecta; order Hymenoptera; family Apidae; genus Bombus; species Bombus terrestris. The sequence continues at coordinate 75,142 of NW_025963633.1, read as the reverse complement.
CGGTGTCCAACGGTGTCCCACGTTGTCCCACGTTGTCCCACGGTGTCCAACGATGTCCAACGGTGTCCCACGTTGTCCCACGTTGTCCAACGATGTCCAACGGTGTCCCACGTTGTCCCACGTTGTCCCACGTTGTCCCACGTTGTCCCACGTTGTCCCACGTTGTCCCACGTTGTGCCACGTTGTCCCACGTTGTCCCACGTTGTCCCACGTTGTCCCACTGTGTCCAACGGTGTCCAACGATGTCCCACGTTGTCCCACGTTGTCCCACGTTGTCCCACGTTGTCCCACTGTGTCCCACGTTGTCCCACGTTGTCCCACGTTGTCCCACGGTGTCCAACGGTGTCCAACGATGTCCAACGGTGTCCAACGGTGTCCAACGGTGTCCAACGATGTCCAACGAAGTCCAACGATGTCCAACGGTGTCCAACGATGTCCAACGATGTCCAACGGTGTCCCACGATGTCCAACGATGTCCAACGATGTCCAACGGTGTCCAACGGTGTCCCACGTTGTCCCACGTTGTCCCACGTTGTCCCACGGTGTCCAACGATGTCCAACGGTGTCCCACGTTGTCCCACGTTGTCCCACGTTGTCCCACGTTGTCCAACGATGTCCAACGGTGTCCCACGTTGTCCCACGTTGTTCCATGGTTTCCCACGTTGTCCCACGTTGTCCCACGTTGTCCCACGGTGTCCAACGATGTCCAACGGTGTCCAACGGTGTCCAACGGTGTCCAACGGTGTCCCACGTTGTCCCACGTTGTCCCACGTTGTCCCACGGTGTCCAACGATGTCCAACGGTGTCCCACGTTGTCCCACGTTGTCCAACGATGTCCGACGGTGTCCCACATTGTCCCACGTTGTCCCACGTTGTCCAACGATGTCCGACGGTGTCCCACATTGTCCCACGTTGTCCCACGTTGTCCCACGTTGTCCCACGTTGTCCAACGATGTCCAACGGTGTCCCACGTTGTCCCACGTTGTTCCATGGTTTCCCACGTTGTCCCACGTTGTCCCACGTTGTCCCACGGTGTCCAACGATGTCCAACGGTGTCCAACAGTGTCCAACGGTGTCCAACGGTGTCCCACGTTGTCCCACGTTGTCCCACGTTGTCCCACGGTGTCCAACGATGTCCAACGGTGTCCCACGTTGTCCCACGTTGTCCAACGATGTCCAACGATGTCCAACGGTGTCCCACGTTGTCCAACGGTGTCCCACGTTGTCCCACGTTGTCCCACGTTGTCCCACGTTGTCCCACGATGTCCCACGTTGTCCCACGTTGTCCCAAGTTGTCCCACGTTGTCCCACGTTGTCCCACGTTGTCCCACGTTGTCCCACGTTGTCCCACGTTGTCCCACGTTGTCCCACGGTGTCCAACGATGTCCAACGGTGTCCAACGGTGTCCAACGGTGTCCAACGGTGTCCCACGTTGTCCCACGTTGTCCCACGTTGTCCCACGGTGTCCAACGATGTCCAACGGTGTCCCACGTTGTCCCACGTTGTCCAACGATGTCCAACGATGTCCAACGGTGTCCCACGTTGTCCAACGGTGTCCCACGTTGTCCCACGTTGTCCCACGTTGTCCCACGTTGTCCAACGGTGTCCCACGGTGTCCAACGGTGTCCCACGTTGTCCCACGTTGTCCCACGTTGTCCCACGTTGTCCCACGTTGTCCCACGTTGTCCAACGATGTCCAACGGTGTCCCACGTTGTCCCACGTTGTTCCATGGTTTCCCACGTTGTCCCACGTTGTCCCACGTTGTCCCACGGTGTCCAACGATGTCCAACGGTGTCCAACGGTGTCCAACGGTGTCCGACGGTGTCCCACGTTGTCCCACGTTGTCCCACGTTGTCCCACGGTGTCCAACGATGTCCAACGGTGTCCCACGTTGTCCCACGTTGTCCAACGATGTCCAACGGTGTCCCACGTTGTCCCACGTTGTCCCACGTTGTCCCACGTTGTCCCACGTTGTCCCACGTTGTCCCACGTTGTGCCACCTTGTCCCACGTTGTCCCACGTTGTCCCACGTTGTCCCACTGTGTCCAACGGTGTCCAACGATGTCCCACGTTGTCCCACGTTGTCCCACGTTGTCCCACGTTGTCCCACGATGTCCCACGTTGTCCCACGTTGTCCCACGTTGTCCCACGTTGTCCCACGTTGTCCCACGTTGTCCCACGTTGTCCCACGTTGTCCCACGTTGTCCCACGTTGTCCCACGTTGTCCCACGTTGTCCCACGTTGTCCCACGTTGTCCCACGGTGTCCAACGGTGTCCAACGGTGTCCAACGGTGTCCCACGGTGTCCAACGGTGTCCCACGTTGTCCCACGTTGTCCCACGTTGTCCCACGTTGTCCCACGTTGTCCCACGTTGTCCAACGATGTCCAACGTTGTCCCACGTTGTCCCACGTTGTCCCACGTTGTCCCACGTTGTCCCACGGTGTCCAACGGTGTCCAACGGTGTCCAACGGTGTCCCACAGTGTCCAACGGTGTCCCACGTTGTCCCACGTTGTCCCACGTTGTCCCACGTTGTCCCACGTTGTCCCACGTTGTCCAACGATGTCCAACGGTGTCCCACGTTGTCCAACGATGTCCAACGGTGTCCAACGGTGTCCCACGGTGTCCAACGGTGTCCAACGATGTCCAACGGTGTCCAACGGTGTCCCACGTTGTCCCACGTTGTCCCACGGTGTCCAACGATGTCCAACGGTGTCCCACGTTGTCCCACGTTGTCCCACGTTGTCCCACGTTGTTCCATGGTTTCCCACGTTGTCCCACGTTGTCCCACGTTGTCCCACGGTGTCCAACGATGTCCAACGGTGTCCAACGATGTCCAACGATGTCCAACGGTGTCCAACGGTGTCCCACGTTGTCCCACGTTGTCCCACGGTGTCCAACGATGTCCAACGGTGTCCCACGTTGTCCCACGTTGTCCCACGTTGTCCACCGATGTCCAACGGTGTCCAACGGTGTCCAACGGTGTCCCACGGTGTCCAACGATGTCCAACGGTGTCCAACGATGTCCAACGGTGTCCCACGTTGTCCCACGTTGTCCCACGATGTCCCACGTTGTCCCACGTTGTCCCACGGTGTCCAACGGTGTCCAACGATGTCCAACGGTGTCCAACGGTGTCCCACGATGTCCACCGATGTCCAACGGTGTCCAACGGTGTCCAACGGTGTCCCACGGTGTCCAACGATGTCCAACGGTGTCCAACGATGTCCAACGGTGTCCCACGTTGTCCCACGTTGTCCCACGTTGTCCCACGTTGTCCCACGTTGTCCCACGATGTCCCACGTTGTCCCACGTTGTCCCACGGTGTCCAACGGTGTCCAACGATGTCCAACGGTGTCCAACGGTGTCCCACGATGTCCACCGATGTCCAACGGTGTCCAACGGTGTCCAACGGTGTCCCACGTTGTCCCACGTTGTCCCACGTTGTCCCACGTTGTCCCACGTTGTCCCACGTTGTCCAACGATGTCCAACGGTGTCCCACGTTGTCCCACGTTATTCCATGGTTTCCCACGTTGTCCCACGTTGTCCCACGTTGTCCCACGGTGTCCAACGATGTCCAACGGTGTCCAACGGTGTCCAACGGTGTCCAACGGTGTCCCACGTTGTCCCACGTTGTCCCACGTTGTCCAACGGTGTCCCACGGTGTTCAACGGTGTCCCACGTTGTCCCACGTAGTCCCACGTTGTCCCACGTTGTCCCACGTTGTCCCACGTTGTCCCACGGTGTCCAACGGTGTCCAACGGTGTCCAACGGTGTCCAACGATGTCCAACGATGTCCAACGGTGTCCAACGGTGTCCCACGTTGTCCCACGTTGTCCCACGGTGTCCAACGATGTCCAACGGTGTCCCACGTTGTCCCACGTTGTCCCACGTTGTCCACCGATGTCCACCGATGTCAAACGGTGTCCAACGGTGTCCAACGGTGTCCCACGGTGTCCAACGATGTCCAACGGTGTCCCACGATGTCCAACGATGTCCAACGATGTCCAACGGTGTCCAACGGTGTCCCACGTTGTCCCACGTTGTCCCACGTTGTCCCACGGTGTCCAACGATGTCCAACGGTGTCCCACGTTGTCCAACGGTGTCCCACGTTGTCCCACGTTGTCCCACGTTGTCCCACGTTGTCCCACGTTGTCCCACGATGTCCCACGTTGTCCCACGTTGTCCCACGTTGTCCCACGTTGTCCCACGTTGTCCCACGTTGTCCCACGTTGTCCCACGTTGTCCCACGTTGTCCCACGATGTCCCACGTTGTCCCACGTTGTCCCACGTTGTCCCACGTTGTCCCACGTTGTCCCACGTTGTCCCACGTTGTCCCACGTTGTCCCACGTTGTCCCACGGTGTCCAACGGTGTCCAACGGTGTCCAACGGTGTCCCACGGTGTCCAACGGTGTCCCACGTTGTCCAACGGTGTCCCACGTTGTCCAACGGTGTCCCACGTTGTCCCACGTTGTCCCACGTTGTCCCACGGTGTCCAACGATGTCCAACGGTGTCCCACGTTGTCCCACGTTGTCCCACGTTGTCCCACGTTGTCCCACGTTGTCCCACGTTGTCCCACGTTGTCCCACGTTGTCCCACGTTGTCCCACGTTGTCCCACGGTGTCCAACGGTGTCCAACGGTGTCCAACGGTGTCCCACGGTGTCCAACGGTGTCCCACGTTGTCCAACGGTGTCCCACGTTGTCCAACGGTGTCCCACGTTGTCCCACGTTGTCCCACGTTGTCCCACGGTGTCCAACGGTGTCCAACGGTGTCCCACGTTGTCCCACGTTGTCCCACGTTGTCCCACGGTGTCCAACGATGTCCAACGGTGTCCCACGTTGTCCAACGGTGTCCCACGTTGTCCAACGGTGTCCCACGTTGTCCCACGTTGTCCCACGTTGTCCCACGGTGTCCAACGATGTCCAACGGTGTCCCACGTTGTCCCACGTTGTCCAACGATGTCCAACGATGTCCAACGGTGTCCCACGTTGTCCCACGTTCTCCCACGTTGTCCCACGTTGTCCCACGATGTCCCACGTTGTCCCACGTTGTCCCACGTTGTCCCACGTTGTCCCACGTTGTCCCACGTTGTCCCACGTTGTTCCACGTTGTCCCACGTTGTCCCACGTTGTCCCACTTTGTCCCACGGTGTCCCACGTTGTCCCACGGTGTCCAACGATGTCCAACGGTGTCCCACGTTGTCCCACGTTGTCCCACGTTGTCCACCGATGTCCAACGGTGTCCAACGGTGTCCAACGGTGTCCCACGTTGTCCCACGTTGTCCCACGTTGTCCCACGTTGTCCCACGTTGTCCCACGTTGTCCCACGTTGTCCAACGATGTCCAACGTTGTCCCACGTTGTCCCACGTTGTCCCACGTTGTCCCACGTTGTCCAACGGTGTCCCACGTTGTCCCACGTTGTCCCACGTTGTCCAACGGTGTCCCACGTTGTCCCACGTTGTCCCACGGTGTCCAACGATGTCCAACGGTGTCCCACGTTGTCCCACGTTGTCCAACGATGTCCAACGGTGTCCCACATTGTCCCACGTTGTCCCACGTTGTCCCACGTTGTCCCACGTTGTCCCACGTTGTCCACCGATGTCCAACGGTGTCCAACGGTGTCCAACGGTGTCCCACGTTGTCCCACGTTGTCCCACGTTGTCCCACGTTGTCCCACGTTGTCCCACGTTGTCCAACGATGTCCAACGGTGTCCCACGTTGTCCCACGTTGTTCCATGGTTTCCCACGTTGTCCCACGTTGTCCCACGTTGTCCCACGGTGTCCAACGATGTCCAACGGTGTCCAACGGTGTCCAAAGGTGTCCAACGGTGTCCCACGTTGTCCCACGTTGTCCCACGTTGTCCCACGGTGTCCAACGATGTCCAACGGTGTCCCACGTTGTCCCACGTTGTCCAACGATGTCCAACGGTGTCCCACGTTGTCCCACGTTGTCCCACGTTGTCCCACGTTGTCCCACGTTGTCCCACGTTGTCCCACGTTGTCCCACGTTGTCCCACGTTGTCCCACGTTGTCCCACGTTGTCCCAAGTTGTCCCACGTTGTCCCACGTTGTCCCACGTTGTCCTACGTTGTCCCACGTTGTCCCACGTTGTCCCACGGTGTCCAACGGTGTCCAACGGTGTCCAACGGTGTCCCACGGTGTCCAACGGTGTCCCACGTTGTCCCACGTTGTCCCACGTTGTCCCACGTTGTCCAACGATGTCCAACGTTGTCCCACGTTGTCCCACGTTGTCCCACGTTGTCCCACGTTGTCCCACGGTGTCCAACGGTGTCCAACGGTGTCCAACGGTGTCCCACGGTGTCCAACGGTGTCCCACGTTGTCCCACGTTGTCCCACGTTGTCCCACGTTGTCCCACGTTGTCCCACGTTGTCCAACGGTGTCCAACGGTGTCCAACGATGTCCCACGTTGTCCCACGTTGTCCCACGTTGTCCCACGTTGTCCCACGTTGTCCCACGGTGTCCAACGATGTCCAACGGTGTCCCACGTTGTCCCACGTTGTCCCACGTTGTCCCACGTTGTCCCACGTTGTCCCACGATGTCCCACGTTGTCCCACGTTGTCCCACGTTGTCCCACGTTGTCCCACGTTGTCCCACGTTGTCCCACGTTGTCCCACGTTGTCCCACGTTGTCCCACGTTGTCCCACGTTGTCCCACGTTGTCCCACGGTGTCCAACGGTGTCCCACGGTGCCCAACGGTGTCCAACGGTGTCCCACGGTGTCCAACGGTGTCCCACGTTGTCCCACGTTGTCCCACGTTGTCCCACGTTGTCCCACGTTGTCCCACGTTGTCCCACGGTGTCCAACGGTGTCCAACGGTGCCCAACGGTGTCCAACGGTGTCCCACGGTGTCCAACGGTGTCCCACGTTGTCCCACGTTGTCCCACGTTGTCCCACGTTGTCCCACGTTGTCCCACGTTGTCCCACGTTGTCCCACGGTGTCCAACGATGTCCAACGGTGTCCCACGTTGTCCCACGTTGTCCCACGTTGTCCCACGTTGTCCCACGTTGTTCCATGGTTTCCCACGTTGTCCCACGTTGTCCCACGTTGTCCCACGGTGTCCAACGATGTCCAACGGTGTCCAACGGTGTCCCACGGTGTCCAACGGTGTCCCACGTTGTCCCACGTTGTCCCACGTTGTCCCACGTTGTCCCACGTTGTCCAACGGTGTCCCACGGTGTTCAACGGTGTCCCACGTTGTCCCACGTTGTCCCACGTTGTCCCACGTTGTCCCACGTTGTCCCACGGTGTCCAACGGTGTCCAACGGTGTCCAACGGTGTCCAACGATGTCCAACGATGTCCAACGGTGTCCAACGGTGTCCCACGTTGTCCCACGTTGTCCCACGGTGTCCAACGATGTCCAACGGTGTCCCACGTTGTCCCACGTTGTCCCACGTTGTCCACCGATGTCCAACGGTGTCCAACGGTGTCCAACGGTGTCCCACGGTGTCCAACGATGTCCAACGGTGTCCAACGATGTCCAACGGTGTCCGACGTTGTCCCACGTTGTCCCACGTTGTCCCACGTTGTCCCACGTTGTCCCACGGTGTCCAACGGTGTCCAACGATGTCCAACGGTGTCCAACGGTGTCCCACGATGTCCACCGATGTCCAACGGTGTCCAACGGTGTCCAACGGTGTCCCACGGTGTCCAACGGTGTCCCACGGTGTCCAACGATGTCCAACGGTGTCCAACGGTGTCCCACGTTGTCCCACGTTGTCCAACGATGTCCAACGATGTCCAACGGTGTCCCACGTTGTCCAACGGTGTCCCACGTTGTCCCACGTTGTCCCACGTTGTCCCACGTTGTCCCACGATGTCCCACGTTGTCCCACGTTGTCCCACGTTGTCCCACGTTGTCCCACGTTGTCCCACGTTGTCCCACGTTGTCCCACGTTGTCCCACGTTGTCCCACGGTGTCCCACGTTGTCCCACGGTGTCCAACGGTGTCCAACGGTGTCCAACGGTGTCCCACGGTGTCCAACGGTGTCCCACGTTGTCCCACGTTGTCCCACGTTGTCCCACGTTGTCCCACGTTGTCCCACGTTGTCCAACGATGTCCAACGTTGTCCCACGTTGTCCCACGTTGTCCCACGTTGTCCCACGTTGTCCCACGGTGTCCAACGGTGTCCAACGGTGTCCCACGTTGTCCCACGTTGTCCCACGGTGTCCAACGGTTTCCAACGATGTCCAACGGTGTCCAACGGTGTCCCACGATGTCCACCGATGTCCAACGGTGTCCAACGGTGTCCAACGGTGTCCCACGTTGTCCCACGTTGTCCCACGTTGTCCCACGTTGTCCCACGTTGTCCCACGTTGTCCAACGATGTCCAACGGTGTCCCACGTTGTCCCACGTTGTTCCATGGTTTCCCACGTTGTCCCACGTTGTCCCACGTTGTCCCACGGTGTCCAACGATGTCCAACGGTGTCCAACGGTGTCCAACGGTGTCCAACGGTGTCCCACGTTGTCCCACGTTGTCCCACGTTGTCCAACGGTGTCCCACGGTGTTCAACGGTGTCCCACGTTGTCCCACGTTGTCCCACGTTGTCCCACGTTGTCCCTCGTTGTCCCACGTTGTCCCACGGTGTCCAACGGTGTCCAACGGTGTCCAACGGTGTCCAACGATGTCCAACGATGTCCAACGGTGTCCAACGGTGTCCCACGTTGTCCCACGTTGTCCCACGGTGTCCAACGATGTCCAACGGTGTCCAACGATGTCCAACGGTGTCCCACGTTGTCCCACGTTGTCCCACGTTGTCCCACGTGGTCCCACGTTGTCCCACGTTGTCCCACGGTGTCCAACGATGTCCAACGGTGTCCCACGTTGTCCAACGGTGTCCCACGTTGTCCCACGTTGTCCCACGTTGTCCCACGATGTCCCACGTTGTCCCACGTTGTCCCACGTTGTCCCACGTTGTCCCACGTTGTCCCACGTTGTCCCACGTTGTCCCACGTTGTTCCATGGTTTCCCACGTTGTCCCACGTTGTCCCACGTTGTCCCACGGTGTCCAACGATGTCCAACGGTGTCCAACGGTGTCCAACGGTGTCCAACGATCTCCAACGGTGTCCAACGGTGTCCAACGGTGTCCAACGGTGTCCCACGTTGTCCCACGTTGTCCAACGATGTCCAACGGTGTCCCACATTGTCCCACGTTGTCCCACGTTGTCCCACGTTGTCCCACGTTGTCCCACGTTGTCCCACGTTGTCCCACGTTGTCCCACGGTGTACAACGATGTCCAACGGTGTCCAACGGTGTCCAACGGTGTCCAACGGTGTCCCACGTTGTCCCACGTTGTCCCACGTTGTCCCACGGTGTCCAACGATGTCCAACGGTGTCCCACGTTGTCCCACGTTGTCCAACGATGTCCAACGATGTCCCACGTTGTCCCACGTTGTCCAACGATGTCCAACGATGTCCAACGGTGTCCCACGTTGTCCAACGGTGTCCCACGTTGTTCCACGTTGTCCCACGTTGTCCCACGTTGTCCCACGATGTCCCACGTTGTCCCACGTTGTCCCACGTTGTCCCACGTTGTCCCACGTTGTCCCACGTTGTCCCACGTTGTCCCACGTTGTCCCACGTTGTCCCACGTTGTCCCACGTTGTCCCACGTTGTCCCACGTTGTCCCACGTTGTCCCACGTTGTCCCACGGTGTCCAACGGTGTCCAACGGTGTCCAACGGTGTCCCACGGTGTCCAACGGTGTCCCACGTTGTCCCACGTTGTCCCACGTTGTCCCACGTTGTCCCACGTTGTCCAACGATGTCCAACGTTGTCCCACGTTGTCCCACGTTGTCCCACGTTGTCCCACGTTGTCCCACGGTGTCCAACGGTGTCCAACGGTGTCCAACGGTGTCCCACGGTGTCCAACGGTGTCCCACGTTGTCCCACGTTGTCCCACGTTGTCCCACGTTGTCCCACGTTGTCCCACGTTGTCCAACGATGTCCAACGGTGTCCCACGTTGTCCCACGTTGTTCCATGGTTTCCCACGTTGTCCCACGTTGTCCCACGGTGTCCAACGATGTCCAACGGTGTCCAACGGTGTCCAACGGTGTCCAACGGTGTCCCACGTTGTCCCACGTTGTCCCACGTTGTCCCACGGTGTCCAACGATGTCCAACGGTGTCCCACGTTGTCCCACGTTGTCCAACGATGTCCAACGGTGTCCCACGTTGTCCCACGTTGTCCCACGTTGTCCCACGTTGTCCCACGTTGTCCCACGTTGTCCCACGTTGTGCCACGTTGTCCCACGTTGTCCCACGTTGTCCCACGTTGTCCCACTGTGTCCAACGGTGTCCAACGATGTCCCACGTTGTCCCACGTTGTCCCACGTTGTCCCACGTTGTCCCACTGTGTCCCACGTTGTCCCACGTTGTCCCACGTTGTCCCACGGTGTCCAACGGTGTCCAACGATGTCCAACGGTGTCCAACGGTGTCCAACGGTGTCCAACGATGTCCAACGAAGTCCAACGATGTCCAACGGTGTCCAACGATGTCCAACGATGTCCAACGGTGTCCCACGATGTCCAACGATGTCCAACGATGTCCAACGGTGTCCAACGGTGTCCCACGTTGTCCCACGTTGTCCCACGTTGTCCCACGGTGTCCAACGATGTCCAACGGTGTCCCACGTTGTCCCACGTTGTCCCACGTTGTCCCACGTTGTCCCACGTTGTCCCACGGTGTCCAACGATGTCCAACCGTGTCCCACGTTGTCCCACGTTGTCCCACGTTGTCCCACGTTGTCCCACGTTGTCCCACGATGTCCCACGTTGTCCCACGTTGTCCAACGGTGTCCCACGTTGTCCCACGTTGTCCCACGTTGTCCCACGTTGTCCCACGATGTCCCACGTTGTCCCACGTTGTCCCACGTTGTCCAACGGTGTCCCACGGTGTCCAACGGTGTCCCACGTTGTCCCAAGTTGTCCCACGTTGTCCCACGTTGTCCCACGTTGTCCCACGTTGTCCCACGTTGTCCCACGGTGTCCAACGGTGTCCAACGATGTCCAACGGTGTCCAACGGTGTCCCACGTTGTCCCACGTTGTCCCACGTTGTCCCACGGTGTCCAACGATGTCCAACGGTGTCCACCGATGTCCAACGGTGTCCAACGGTGTCCAACGGTGTCCAACGGTGTCCAACGATGTCCAACGATGTCCAACGATGTCCAACGGTGTCCAACGATGTCCAACGGTGTCCAACGGTGTCCAACGGTGTCCAGCGATGTCCAACGGTGTCCAACGGTGTCCCACGGTGTCCAACGGTGTCCAACGGTGTCCCACGGTGTCCAACGGTGTCCCACGTTGTCCCACGTTGTCCCACGTTGTCCCACGTTGTCCCACGGTGTCCAACGGTGTCCAACGGTGTCCAACGGTGTCCCACGGTGTCCAACGGTGTCCCACGTTGTCCCACGTTGTCCCACGTTGTCCCACGTTGTCCCACGTTGTCCCACGGTGTCCAACGGTGTCCAACGGTGTCCCACGGTGTCCAACGGTGTCCCACGTTGTCCCACGTTGTCCCACGTTGTCCCACGTTGTCCCACGTTGTCCCACGGTGTCCAACGGTGTCCAACGGTGTCCCACGTTGTCCCACGTTGTCCCACGTTGTCCCACGTTGTCCCACGTTGTCCCACGTTGTCCCACGTTGTCCCACGTTGTCCCACGTTGTCCCACGTTGTCCAACGATGTCCAACGGTGTCCCACGTTGTCCCACGTTGTTCCATGGTTTCCCACGTTGTCCCACGTTGTCCCACGTTGTCCCACGGTGTCCAACGATGTCCAACGGTGTCCAACGGTGTCCAACGGTGTCCAACGGTGTCCCACGTTGTCCGACGTTGTCCCACGTTGTCCCACGGTGTCCAACGATGTCCAACGGTGTCCCACGTTGTCCCACGTTGTCCAACGATGTCCAACGGTGTCCCACATTGTCCCACGTTGTCCCACGTTGTCCCACGTTGTCCCACGTTGTCCCACGTTGTCCAACGATGTCCAACGGTGTCCCACGTTGTCCCACGTTGTTCCATGGTTTCCCACGTTGTCCCACGTTGTCCCACGTTGTCCCACGGTGTCCAACGATGTCCAACGGTGTCCAACGGTGTCCAACGGTGTCCAACGGTGTCCCACGTTGTCCCACGTTGTCCCACGTTGTCCCACGGTGTCCAACGATGTCCAACGGTGTCCCACGTTGTCCCACGTTGTCCAACGATGTCCAACGATGTCCAACGGTGTCCCACGTTGTCCAACGGTGTCCCACGTTGTTCCACGTTGTCCCACGTTGTCCCACGTTGTCCCACGATGTCCCACGTTGTCCCACGTTGTCCCACGTTGTCCCACGTTGTCCCACGTTGTCCCACGTTGTCCCACGTTGTCCCACGTTGTCCCACGTTGTCCCACGTTGTCCCACGTTGTCCCACGGTGTCCAACGGTGTCCAACGGTGTCCAACGGTGTCCCACGGTGTCCCACGGTGTCCCACGTTGTCCCACGTTGTCCCACGTTGTCCCACGTTGTCCCACGTTGTCCCACGTTGTCCAACGATGTCCAACGTTGTCCCACGTTGTCCAACGTTGTCCCACGTTGTCCCACGTTGTCCCACGGTGTCCAACGGTGTCCAACGGTGTCCAACGGTGTCCCACGGTGTCCAACGGTGTCCCACGTTGTCCCACGTTGTCCCACGTTGTCCCACGTTGTCCCACGTTGTCCCACGTTGTCCAACGATGTCCAACGGTGTCCCACGTTGTCCCACGTTGTTCCATGGTTTCCCACGTTGTCCCACGTTGTTCCACGGTGTCCAACGATGTCCAACGGTGTCCAACGGTGTCCAACGGTGTCCAACGGTGTCCCACGTTGTCCCACGTTGTCCCACGTTGTCCCACGGTGTCCAACGATGTCCAACGGTGTCCCACGTTGTCCCACGTTGTCCAACGATGTCCAACGGTGTCCCACGTTGTCCCACGTTGTCCCACGTTGTCCCACGTTGTCCCACGTTGTCCCACGTTGTCCCACGTTGTGCCACGTTGTCCCACGTTGTCCCACGTTGTCCCACGTTGTCCCACTGTGTCCAACGGTGTCCAACGATGTCCCACGTTGTCCCACGTTGTCCCACGTTGTCCTACGTTGTCCCACTGTGTCCCACGTTGTCCCACGTTGTCCCACGTTGTCCCACGGTGTCCAACGGTGTCCAACGATGTCCAACGGTGTCCAACGGTGTCCAACGGTGTCCAACGATGTCCAACGAAGTCCAACGATGTCCAACGGTGTCCAACGATGTCCAACGATGTCCAACGGTGTCCCACGATGTCCAACGATGTCCAAAGATGTCCAACGGTGTCCAACGGTGTCCCACGTTGTCCCACGTTGTCCCACGTTGTCCCACGGTGTCCAACGATGTCCAACGGTGTCCCACGTTGTCCCACGTTGTCCCACGTTGTCCCACGTTGTCCCACGTTGTCCCACGGTGTCCAACGATGTCCAACGGTGTCCCACGTTGTCACACGTTGTCCCACGTTGTCCCACGTTGTCCCACGTTGTCCCACGATGTCCCACGTTGTCCCACGTTGTCCAACGGTGTCCCACGTTGTCCCACGTTGTCCCACGTTGTCCCACGTTGTCCCACGATGTCCCACGTTGTCCCACGTTGTCCCACGTTGTCCAACGGTGTCCCACGGTGTCCAACGGTGTCCCACGTTGTCCCAAGTTGTCCCACGTTGTCCCACGTTGTCCCACGATGTCCCACGTTGTCCCACGTTGTCCCACGATGTCCAACGATGTCCAACGGTGTGCAACGATGTCCAACGATGTCCAACGGTGTCCCACGATGTCCAACGATGTCCAACGATGTCCAACGGTGTCCAACGGTGTCCCACGTTGTCCCACGTTGTCCCACGATGTCCCACGTTGTCCCACGTTGTCCCACGTTGTCCAACGATGTCCAACGTTGTCCCACGTTGTCCCACGTTGTCCCACGTTGTCCCACGTTGTCCCACGGTGTCCAACGGTGTCCAACGGTGTCCAACGGTGTCCCACGGTGTCCAACGGTGTCCCACGTTGTCCCACGTTGTCCCACGTTGTCCCACGTTGTCCCACGTTGTCCCAAGTTGTCCCACGTTGTCCCACGTTGTCCCACGTTGTCCTACGTTGTCCCACGTTGTCCCACGTTGTCCCACGGTGTCCAACGGTGTCCAACGGTGTCCAACGGTGTCCCACGGTGTCCAACGGTGTCCCACGTTGTCCCACGTTGTCCCACGTTGTTCCATGGTTTCCCACGTTGTCCCACGTTGTCCCACGTTGTCCCACGTTGTCCCACGTTGTCCCACGTTGTCCAACGATGTCCAACGGTGTCCCACGTTGTCCCACGTTGTTCCATGGTTTCCCACGTTGTCCCACGTTGTCCCACGTTGTCCCACGGTGTCCAACGATGTCCAACGGTGTCCAACGGTGTCCAACGGTGTCCAACGGTGTCCCACGTTGTCCCACGTTGTCCCACGTTGTCCCACGGTGTCCAACGATGTCCAACGGTGTCCCACGTTGTCCCACGTTGTCCAACGATGTCCAACGATGTCCAACGGTGTCCCACGTTGTCCAACGGTGTCCCACGTTGTTCCACGTTGTCCCACGTTGTCCCACGTTGTCCCACGATGTCCCACGTTGTCCCACGTTGTCCCACGTTGTCCCACGTTGTCCCACGTTGTCCCACGTTGTCCCACGTTGTCCCACGTTGTCCCACGTTGTCCCACGTTGTCCCACGTTGTCCCACGGTGTCCAACGGTGTCCAACGGTGTCCAACGGTGTCCCACGGTGTCCAACGGTGTCCCACGTTGTCCCACGTTGTCCCACGTTGTCCCACGTTGTCCCACGTTGTCCCACGTTGTCCAACGATGTCCAACGTTGTCCCACGTTGTCCCACGTTGTCCCACGTTGTCCCACGTTGTCCCACGGTGTCCAACGGTGTCCAACGGTGTCCAACGGTGTCCCACGGTGTCCAACGGTGTCCCACGTTGTCCCACGTTGTCCCACGTTGTCCCACGTTGTCCCACGTTGTCCCACGTTGTCCAACGATGTCCAACGGTGTCCCACGTTGTCCCACGTTGTTCCATGGTTTCCCACGTTGTCCCACGTTGTTCCACGGTGTCCAACGATGTCCAACGGTGTCCAACGGTGTCCAACGGTGTCCAACGGTGTCCCACGTTGTCCCACGTTGTCCCACGTTGTCCCACGGTGTCCAACGATGTCCAACGGTGTCCCACGTTGTCCCACGTTGTCCAACGATGTCCAACGGTGTCCCACGTTGTCCCACGTTGTCCCACGTTGTCCCACGTTGTCCCACGTTGTCCCACGTTGTCCCACGTTGTGCCACGTTGTCCCACGTTGTCCCACGTTGTCCCACGTTGTCCCACTGTGTCCAACGGTGTCCAACGATGTCCCACGTTGTCCCACGTTGTCCCACGTTGTCCTACGTTGTCCCACTGTGTCCCACGTTGTCCCACGTTGTCCCACGTTGTCCCACGGTGTCCAACGGTGTCCAACGATGTCCAACGGTGTCCAACGGTGTCCAACGGTGTCCAACGATGTCCAACGAAGTCCAACGATGTCCAACGGTGTCCAACGATGTCCAACGATGTCCAACGGTGTCCCACGATGTCCAACGATGTCCAAAGATGTCCAACGGTGTCCAACGGTGTCCCACGTTGTCCCACGTTGTCCCACGTTGTCCCACGTTGTCCAACGATGTCCAACGGTGTCCCACGTTGTCCCACGTTGTCCCACGTTGTCCCACGTTGTCCCACGTTGTCCCACGGTGTCCAACGATGTCCAACGGTGTCCCACGTTGTCACACGTTGTCCCACGTTGTCCCACGTTGTCCCACGTTGTCCCACGATGTCCCACGTTGTCCCACGTTGTCCAACGGTGTCCCACGTTGTCCCACGTTGTCCCACGTTGTCCCACGTTGTCCCACGATGTCCCACGTTGTCCCACGTTGTCCCACGTTGTCCAACGGTGTCCCACGGTGTCCAACGGTGTCCCACGTTGTCCCAAGTTGTCCCACGTTGTCCCACGTTGTCCCACGATGTCCCACGTTGTCCCACGTTGTCCCACGATGTCCAACGATGTCCAACGGTGTGCAACGATGTCCAACGATGTCCAACGGTGTCCCACGATGTCCAACGATGTCCAACGATGTCCAACGGTGTCCAACGGTGTCCCACGTTGTCCCACGTTGTCCCACGATGTCCCACGTTGTCCCACGTTGTCCCACGTTGTCCAACGATGTCCAACGTTGTCCCACGTTGTCCCACGTTGTCCCACGTTGTCCCACGTTGTCCCACGGTGTCCAACGGTGTCCAACGGTGTCCAACGGTGTCCCACGGTGTCCAACGGTGTCCCACGTTGTCCCACGTTGTCCCACGTTGTCCCACGTTGTCCCACGTTGTCCCACGATGTCCCACGTTGTCCCACGTTGTCCCACGTTGTCCAACGATGTCCAACGTTGTCCCACGTTGTCCCACGTTGTCCCACGGTGTCCAACGGTGTCCAACGGTGTCCAACGGTGTCCCACGGTGTCCAACGGTGTCCCACGTTGTCCCACGTTGTCCCACGTTGTCCCACGTTGTCCCACGTTGTCCCAAGTTGTCCCACGTTGTCCCACGTTGTCCCACGTTGTCCTACGTTGTCCCACGTTGTCCCACGTTGTCCCACGGTGTCCAACGGTGTCCAACGGTGTCCAACGGTGTCCCACGGTGTCCAACGGTGTCCCACGTTGTCCCACGTTGTCCCACGTTGTCCCACGTTGTCCAACGATGTCCAACGGTGTCCAACGGTGTCCAACGGTGTCCCACGTTGTCCCACGTTGTCCCACGTTGTCCCACGGTGTCCAACGATGTCCAACGGTGTCCCACGTTGTCCCACGTTGTCCAACGATGTCCAACGGTGTCCCACGTTGTCCCACGTTGTCCCACGTTGTCCCACGTTGTCCCACGTTGTCCCACGTTGTCCCACGTTGTCCCACGTTGTCCCACGTTGTCCCACGTTGTCCCACGTTGTCCCACGTTGTCCCACGTTGTCCCACGTTGTCCCACGTTGTCCCACGTTGTCCCACGGTGTCCAACGGTGTCCAACGATGTCCAACGGTGTCCAACGGTGTCCCACGGTGTCCAACGGTGTCCAACGATGTCCAACGGTGTCCAACGGTGTCCCACGTTGTCCCACGTTGTCCCACGGTGTCCAACGATGTCCAACGGTGTCCCACGTTGTCCCACGTTGTCCCACGTTGTCCCACGTTGTTCCATGGTTTCCCACGTTGTCCCACGTTGTCCCACGTTGTCCCACGGTGTCCAACGATGTCCAACGGTGTCCAACGGTGTCCCACGGTGTCCAACGGTGTCCCACGTTGTCCCACGTTGTCCCACGTTGTCCCACGTTGTCCCACGTTGTCCAACGGTGTCCCACGGTGTTCAACGGTGTCCCACGTTGTCCCACGTTGTCCCACGTTGTCCCACGTTGTCCCACGTTGTCCCACGTTGTCCCACGTTGTCCCACGTTGTCCCACGGTGTCCAACGGTGTCCAACGATGTCCAACGGTGTCCAACGGTGTCCAACGGTGTCCAACGATGTCCAACGAAGTCCAACGATGTCCAACGGTGTCCAACGATGTCCAACGATGTCCAACGGTGTCCCACGATGTCCAACGATGTCCAACGATGTCCAACGGTGTCCAACGGTGTCCCACGTTGTCCCACGTTGTCCCACGTTGTCCCACGGTGTCCAACGATGTCCAACGGTGTGCAACGATGTCCAACGATGTCCAACGGTGTCCCACGATGTCCAACGATGTCCAACGATGTCCAACGGTGTCCAACGGTGTCCCACGTTGTCCCACGTTGTCCCACGATGTCCCACGTTGTCCCACGTTGTCCCACGTTGTCCAACTATGTCCAACGTTGTCCCACGTTGTCCCACGTTGTCCCACGTTGTCCCACGTTGTCCCACGGTGTCCAACGGTGTCCAACGGTGTCCAACGGTGTCCCACGGTGTCCAACGGTGTCCCACGTTGTCCCACGTTGTCCCACGTTGTCCCACGTTGTCCCACGTTGTCCCACGTTGTCCCACGTTGTCCCACGTTGTCCCACGTTGTCCTACGTTGTCCCACGTTGTCCCACGTTGTCCCACGGTGTCCAACGGTGTCCAACGGTGTCCAACGGTGTCCCACGGTGTCCAACGGTGTCCCACGTTGTCCCACGTTGTCCCACGTTGTCCCACGTTGTCCAACGATGTCCAACGGTGTCCAACGGTGTCCAACGGTGTCCCACGTTGTCCCACGTTGTCCCACGTTGTCCCACGGTGTCCAACGATGTCCAACGGTGTCCCACGTTGTCCCACGTTGTCCAACGATGTCCAACGGTGTCCCACGTTGTCCCACGTTGTCCCACGTTGTCCCACGTTGTCCCACGTTGTCCCACGTTGTCCCACGTTGTCCCACGTTGTCCCACGTTGTCCCACGTTGTCCCACGTTGTCCCACGTTGTCCCACGTTGTCCCACGTTGTCCCACGTTGTCCCACGTTGTCCCACGGTGTCCAACGGTGTCCAACGATGTCCAACGGTGTCCAACGGTGTCCCACGGTGTCCAACGGTGTCCAACGATGTCCAACGGTGTCCAACGGTGTCCCACGTTGTCCCACGTTGTCCCACGGTGTCCAACGATGTCCAACGGTGTCCCACGTTGTCCCACGTTGTCCCACGTTGTCCCACGTTGTTCCATGGTTTCCCACGTTGTCCCACGTTGTCCCACGTTGTCCCACGGTGTCCAACGATGTCCAACGGTGTCCAACGGTGTCCCACGGTGTCCAACGGTGTCCCACGTTGTCCCACGTTGTCCCACGTTGTCCCACGTTGTCCCACGTTGTCCAACGGTGTCCCACGGTGTTCAACGGTGTCCCACGTTGTCCCACGTTGTCCCACGTTGTCCCACGTTGTCCCACGTTGTCCCACGTTGTCCCACGTTGTCCCACGTTGTCCCACGGTGTCCAACGGTGTCCAACGATGTCCAACGGTGTCCAACGGTGTCCAACGGTGTCCAACGATGTCCAACGAAGTCCAACGATGTCCAACGGTGTCCAACGATGTCCAACGATGTCCAACGGTGTCCCACGATGTCCAACGATGTCCAACGATGTCCAACGGTGTCCAACGGTGTCCCACGTTGTCCCACGTTGTCCCACGTTGTCCCACGGTGTCCAACGATGTCCAACGGTGTCCCACGTTGTCCCACGTTGTCCCACGTTGTCCCACGTTGTCCCACGTTGTCCCACGGTGTCCAACGATGTCCAACGGTGTCCCACGTTGTCCCACCTTGTCCCACGTTGTCCCACGTTGTCCCACGTTGTCCCACGATGTCCCACGTTGTCCCACGTTGTCCCACGTTGTCCCACGTTGTCCCACGTTGTCCCACGTTGTCCCACGTTGTCCCACGTTGTCCCACGTTGTCCCACGTTGTCCAACGGTGTCCAACGATGTCCAACGGTGTCCCACGTTGTCCAACGGTGTCCCACGTTGTCCCACGTTGTCCCACGTTGTCCCACGTTGTCCCACGATGTCCCACGTTGTCCCACGTTGTCCCACGTTGTCCAACGGTGTCCCACGGTGTCCAACGGTGTCCCACGTTGTCCCACGTTGTCCCACGTTGTCCCACGTTGTCCAACGATGTCCAACGGTGTCCAACGGTGTCCCACGGTGTCCAACGGTGTCCAACGATGTCCAACGGTGTCCAACGGTGTCCCACGTTGTCCCACGTTGTCCCACGGTGTCCAACGATGTCCAACGGTGTCCCACGTTGTCCCACGTTGTCCCACGTTGTCCCACGTTGTTCCATGGTTTCCCACGTTGTCCCACGTTGTCCCACGTTGTCCCACGGTGTCCAACGATGTCCAACGGTGTCCAACGGTGTCCCACGGTGTCCCACGTTGTCCCACGTTGTCCCACGATGTCCCACGTTGTCCCACGTTGTCCCACGTTGTCCAACGATGTCCAACGTTGTCCCACGTTGTCCCACGTTGTCCCACGTTGTCCCACGTTGTCCCACGGTGTCCAACGGTGTCCAACGGTGTCCAACGGTGTCCCACGGTGTCCAACGGTGTCCCACGTTGTCCCACGTTGTCCCACGTTGTCCCACGTTGTCCCACGTTGTCCCAAGTTGTCCCACTTTGTCCCACGTTGTCCCACGTTGTCCTACGTTGTCCCACGTTGTCCCACGTTGTCCCACGGTGTCCAACGGTGTCCAACGGTGTCCAACGGTGTCCCACGGTGTCCAACGTTGTCCCACGTTGTCCCACGTTGTCCCACGTTGTCCCACGTTGTCCAACGATGTCCAACGGTGTCCAACGGTGTCCAACGGTGTCCCACGTTGTCCCACGTTGTCCCACGTTGTCCCACGGTGTCCAACGATGTCCAACGGTGTCCCACGTTGTCCCACGTTGTCCAACGATGTCCAACGGTGTCCCACGTTGTCCCACGTTGTCCCACGTTGTCCCACGTTGTCCCACGTTGTCCCACGTTGTCCCACGTTGTCCCACGTTGTCCCACGTTGTCCCACGTTGTCCCACGTTGTCCCACGTTGTCCCACGTTGTCCCACGTTGTGCAACGTTGTCCCACGTTGTCCCACGGTGTCCAACGGTGTCCAACGATGTCCAACGGTGTCCAACGGTGTCCCACGGTGTCCAACGGTGTCCAACGATGTC
Organism: Bombus terrestris; assembly: GCF_910591885.1. Classification (NCBI taxonomy): domain Eukaryota; kingdom Metazoa; phylum Arthropoda; class Insecta; order Hymenoptera; family Apidae; genus Bombus; species Bombus terrestris. Next base: position 54,385 of record NW_025963633.1, on the reverse strand, counting down.
CAACGGTGTCCAACGGTGTCCCACGTTGTCCCACGTTGTCCCACGGTGTCCAACGATGTCCAACGGTGTCCCACGTTGTCCCACGTTGTCCCACGTTGTCCCACGTTGTTCCATGGTTTCCCACGTTGTCCCACGTTGTCCCACGTTGTCCCACGGTGTCCAACGATGTCCAACGGTGTCCAACGGTGTCCCACGGTGTCCAACGGTGTCCCACGTTGTCCCACGTTGTCCCACGTTGTCCCACGTTGTCCCACGTTGTCCAACGGTGTCCCACGGTGTTCAACGGTGTCCCACGTTGTCCCACGTTGTCCCACGTTGTCCCACGTTGTCCCACGTTGTCCCACGTTGTCCCACGTTGTCCCACGTTGTCCCACGGTGTCCAACGGTGTCCAACGATGTCCAACGGTGTCCAACGGTGTCCAACGGTGTCCAACGATGTCCAACGATGTCCAACGATGTCCAACGGTGTCCAACGATGTCCAACGATGTCCAACGGTGTCCCACGATGTCCAACGATGTCCAACGATGTCCAACGGTGTCCAACGGTGTCCCACGTTGTCCCACGTTGTCCCACGTTGTCCCACGGTGTCCAACGATGTCCAACGGTGTCCCACGTTGTCCCACGTTGTCCCACGTTGTCCCACGTTGTCCCACGTTGTCCCACGATGTCCCACGTTGTCCCACGTTGTCCCACGTTGTCCCACGTTGTCCCACGTTGTCCCACGTTGTCCCACGTTGTCCCACGTTGTCCCACGTTGTCCCACGTTGTCCAACGGTGTCCAACGATGTCCAACGGTGTCCCACGTTGTCCAACGGTGTCCCACGTTGTCCCACGTTGTCCCACGTTGTCCCACGTTGTCCCACGATGTCCCACGTTGTCCCACGTTGTCCCACGTTGTCCAACGGTGTCCCACGGTGTCCAACGGTGTCCCACGTTGTCCCACGTTGTCCCACGTTGTCCCACGTTGTCCCACGTTGTCCCACGTTGTCCCACGTTGTCCCACGGTGTCCAACGGTGTCCAACGATGTCCAACGGTGTCCAACGGTGTCCCACGGTGTCCAACGGTGTCCAACGGTGTCCCACGGTGTCCAACGGTGTCCCACGTTGTCCCACGTTGTCCCACGTTGTCCCACGTTGTCCCAAGTTGTCCCACGTTGTCCCACGGTGTCCAACGGTGTCCAACGGTGTCCAACGGTGTCCCACGGTGTCCAACGGTGTCCCACGTTGTCCCACGTTGTCCCACGTTGTCCCACGTTGTGCAACGATGTCCAACGGTGTCCCACGTTGTCCCACGTTGTTCCATGGTTTCCCACGTTGTCCCACGTTGTCCCACGTTGTCCCACGGTGTCCAACGATGTCCAACGGTGTCCAACGGTGTCCAACGGTGTCCAACGGTGTCCCACGTTGTCCCACGTTGTCCCACGTTGTCCCACGGTGTCCAACGATGTCCAACGGTGTCCCACGTTGTCCCACGTTGTCCAACGATGTCCAACGGTGTCCCACATTGTCCCACGTTGTCCCACGTTGTCCCACGTTGTCCCACGTTGTCCCACGTTGTCCAACGATGTCCAACGGTGTCCCACGTTGTCCCACGTTGTTCCATGTTTTCCCACGTTGTCCCACGTTGTCCCACGTTGTCCCACGGTGTCCAACGATGTCCAACGGTGTCCAACGGTGTCCAACGGTGTCCAACGGTGTCCCACGTTGTCCCACGTTGTCCCACGTTGTCCCACGGTGTCCAACGATGTCCAGCGGTGTCCCACGTTGTCCCACGTTGTCCAACGATGTCCCACGATGTCCAACGGTGTCCCACGTTGTCCAACGGTGTCCCACGTTGTTCCACGTTGTCCCACGTTGTCCCACGTTGTCCCACGTTGTCCCACGTTGTCCCACGTTGTCCCACGTTGTCCCACGTTGTCCCACGTTGTCCCACGTTGTCCCACGTTGTCCCACGTTGTCCCACGGTGTCCAACGGTGTCCAACGGTGTCCAACGGTGTCCCACGGTGTCCAACGGTGTCCCACGTTGTCCCACGTTGTCCCACGTTGTCCCACGTTGTCCCACGTTGTCCCACGTTGTCCAACGTTGTCCAACGTTGTCCCACGTTGTCCCACGTTGTCCCACGTTGTCCCACGTTGTCCCACGGTGTCCAACGGTGTCCAACGGTGTCCAACGGTGTCCCACGGTGTCCAACGGTGTCCCACGTTGTCCCACGTTGTCCCACGTTGTCCCACGTTGTCCAACGATGTCCAACGGTGTCCCACGTTGTCCCACGTTGTTCCATGGTTTCCCACGTTGTCCCACGTTGTCCCACGGTGTCCAACGATGTCCAACGGTGTCCAACGGTGTCCAGCGGTGTCCAACGGTGTCCCACGTTGTCCCACGTTGTCCCACGTTGTCCCACGGTGTCCAACGATGTCCAACGGTGTCCCACGTTGTCCCACGTTGTCCAACGATGTCCAACGGTGTCCCACGTTGTCCAACGATGTCCAACGTTGTCCCACGTTGTCCCACGTTGTCCCACGTTGTCCCACGTTGTCCCACGGTGTCCAACGGTGTCCAACGGTGTCCAACGGTGTCCCACGGTGTCCAACGGTGTCCCACGTTGTCCCACGTTGTCCCACGTTGTCCCACGCTGTCCCACGTTGTCCCACGTTGTCCAACGATGTCCAACGGTGTCCCACGTTGTCCCACGTTGTTCCATGGTTTCCCACGTTGTCCCACGTTGTCCCACGGTGTCCAACGATGTCCAACGGTGTCCAACGGTGTCCAGCGGTGTCCAACGGTGTCCCACGTTGTCCCACGTTGTCCCACGTTGTCCCACGGTGTCCAACGATGTCCAACGGTGTCCCACGTTGTCCCACGTTGTCCAACGATGTCCAACGGTGTCCCACGTTGTCCCACGTTGTCCCACGTTGTCCCACGTTGTCCCACGTTGTCCCACGTTGTCCCACGTTGTGCCACGTTGTCCCACGTTGTCCCACGTTGTCCCACGTTGTCCCACTGTGTCCAACGGTGTCCAACGATGTCCCGCGTTGTCCCACGTTGTCCCACGTTGTCCCACGTTGTCCCACTGTGTCCCACGTTGTCCCACGTTGTCCCACGTTGTCCCACGGTGTCCAACGGTGTCCAACGATGTCCAACGGTGTCCAACGGTGTCCAACGGTGTCCAACGATGTCCAACGAAGTCCAACGATGTCCAACGGTGTCCAACGATGTCCAACGATGTCCAACGGTGTCCCACGATGTCCAACGATGTCCAACGATGTCCAACGGTGTCCAACGGTGTCCCACGTTGTCCCACGTTGTCCCACGTTGTCCCACGGTGTCCAACGATGTCCAACGGTGTCCCACGTTGTCCCACGTTGTCCCACGTTGTCCCACGTTGTCCCACGTTGTCCCACGGTGTCCAACGATGTCCAACGGTGTCCCACGTTGTCCCACGTTGTCCCACGTTGTCCCACGTTGTCCCACGTTGTCCCACGATGTCCCACTTTGTCCCACGTTGTCCAACGGTGTCCCACGTTGTCCCACGTTGTCCCACGTTGTCCCAAGTTGTCCCACGATGTCCCACGTTGTCCCACGTTGTCCCACGTTGTCCAACGGTGTCCCACGGTGTCCAACGGTGTCCCACGTTGTCCCACGGTGTCCCACGTTGTCCCACGTTGTCCCACGTTGTCCCACGTTGTCCCACGGTGTCCAACGGTGTCCAACGGTGTCCAACGGTGTCCCACGGTGTCCAACGGTGTCCCACGTTGTCCCACGTTGTCCCACGTTGTCCCACGTTGTCCAACGATGTCCAACGGTGTCCCACGTTGTCCCACGTTGTTCCATGGTTTCCCACGTTGTCCCACGTTGTCCCACGTTGTCCCACGGTGTCCAACGATGTCCAACGGTGTCCAACGGTGTCCAACGGTGTCCAACGGTGTCCCACGTTGTCCCACGTTGTCCCACGTTGTCCCACGGTGTCCAACGATGTCCAACGGTGTCCCACGTTGTCCCACGTTGTCCAACGATGTCCAACGGTGTCCCACATTGTCCCACGTTGTCCCACGTTGTCCCACGTTGTCCCACGTTGTCCCACGTTGTCCCACGGTGTCCAGCGGTGTCCAACGATGTCCAACGGTGTCCAACGGTGTCCCACGTTGTCCCACGTTGTCCCACGTTGTCCCACGGTGTCCAACGATGTCCAACGGTGTCCACCGATGTCCAACGGTGTCCAACGGTGTCCAACGGTGTCCAACGGTGTCCAACGATGTCCAACGATGTCCAACGATGTCCAACGGTGTCCCACGTTGTCCCACGTTGTCCCACGTTGTCCCACGTTGTGCAACGGTGTCCCACGTTGTCCCACGTTGTCCCACGTTGTCCCACGTTGTCCCACGTTGTCCCACGGTGTCCAACGATGTCCAACGGTGTCCAACGGTGTCCAACGGTGTCCAACGGTGTCCCACGTTGTCCCACGTTGTCCCACGTTGTCCCACGGTGTCCAACGATGTCCAACGGTGTCCCACGTTGTCCCACGTTGTCCAACGATGTCCAACGATGTCCAACGGTGTCCCACGTTGTCCAACGGTGTCCCACGTTGTCCCACGTTGTCCCACGTTGTCCCACGTTGTCCCACGATGTCCCACGTTGTCCCACGTTGTCCCACGTTGTCCCACGTTGTCCCACGTTGTCCCACGTTGTCCCACGTTGTCCCACGTTGTCCCACGTTGTCCCACGTTGTCCCACGTTGTCCCACGTTGTCCCACGGTGTCCAACGGTGTCCAACGGTGTCCAACGGTGTCCCACGGTGTCCAACGGTGTCCCACGTTGTCCCACGTTGTCCCACGTTGTCCCACGTTGTCCCACGTTGTCCCACGTTGTCCAACGATGTCCAACGGTGTCCCACGTTGTCCCACGTTGTTCCATGGTTTCCCACGTTGTCCCACGTTGTCCCACGTTGTCCCACGGTGTCCAACGATGTCCAACGGTGTCCAACGGTGTCCAACGGTGTCCAACGGTGTCCCACGTTGTCCCACGTTGTCCCACGTTGTCCCACGGTGTCCAACGATGTCCAGCGGTGTCCCACGTTGTCCCACGTTGTCCAACGATGTCCAACGATGTCCAACGGTGTCCCACGTTGTCCAACGGTGTCCCACGTTGTTCCACGTTGTCCCACGTTGTCCCACGTTGTCCCACGTTGTCCCACGTTGTCCCACGTTGTCCCACGTTGTCCCACGTTGTCCCACGTTGTCCCACGTTGTCCCACGTTGTACCACGTTGTCCCACGGTGTCCAACGGTGTCCAACGGTGTCCAACGGTGTCCCACGGTGTCCAACGGTGTCCCACGTTGTCCCACGTTGTCCCACGTTGTCCCACGTTGTCCCACGTTGTCCCACGTTGTCCAACGATGTCCAACGTTGTCCCACGTTGTCCCACGTTGTCCCACGTTGTCCCACGTTGTCCCACGGTGTCCAACGGTGTCCAACGGTGTCCAACGGTGTCCCACGGTGTCCAACGGTGTCCCACGTTGTCCCACGTTGTCCCACGTTGTCCCACGTTGTCCCACGTTGTCCCACGTTGTCCAACGATGTCCAACGGTGTCCCACGTTGTCCCACGTTGTTCCATGGTTTCCCACGTTGTCCCACGTTGTCCCACGTTGTCCAACGATGTCCAACGGTGTCCAACGGTGTCCAGCGGTGTCCAACGGTGTCCCACGTTGTCCCACGTTGTCCCACGTTGTCCCACGGTGTCCAACGATGTCCAACGGTGTCCCACGTTGTCCCACGTTGTCCAACGATGTCCAACGGTGTCCCACGTTGTCCAACGATGTCCAACGTTGTCCCACGTTGTCCCACGTTGTCCCACGTTGTCCCACGTTGTCCCACGGTGTCCAACGGTGTCCAACGGTGTCCAACGGTGTCCCACGGTGTCCAACGGTGTCCCACGTTGTCCCACGTTGTCCCACGTTGTCCCACGCTGTCCCACGTTGTCCCACGTTGTCCAACGATGTCCAACGGTGTCCCACGTTGTCCCACGTTGTTCCATGGTTTCCCACGTTGTCCCACGTTGTCCCACGGTGTCCAACGATGTCCAACGGTGTCCAACGGTGTCCAGCGGTGTCCAACGGTGTCCCACGTTGTCCCACGTTGTCCCACGTTGTCCCACGGTGTCCAACGATGTCCAACGGTGTCCCACGTTGTCCCACGTTGTCCAACGATGTCCAACGGTGTCCCACGTTGTCCCACGTTGTCCCACGTTGTCCCACGTTGTCCCACGTTGTCCCACGTTGTCCCACGTTGTGCCACGTTGTCCCACGTTGTCCCACGTTGTCCCACGTTGTCCCACTGTGTCCAACGGTGTCCAACGATGTCCCGCGTTGTCCCACGTTGTCCCACGTTGTCCCACGTTGTCCCACTGTGTCCCACGTTGTCCCACGTTGTCCCACGTTGTCCCACGGTGTCCAACGGTGTCCAACGATGTCCAACGGTGTCCAACGGTGTCCAACGGTGTCCAACGATGTCCAACGAAGTCCAACGATGTCCAACGGTGTCCAACGATGTCCAACGATGTCCAACGGTGTCCCACGATGTCCAACGATGTCCAACGATGTCCAACGGTGTCCAACGGTGTCCCACGTTGTCCCACGTTGTCCCACGTTGTCCCACGGTGTCCAACGATGTCCAACGGTGTCCCACGTTGTCCCACGTTGTCCCACGTTGTCCCACGTTGTCCCACGTTGTCCCACGGTGTCCAACGATGTCCAACGGTGTCCCACGTTGTCCCACGTTGTCCCACGTTGTCCCACGTTGTCCCACGTTGTCCCACGATGTCCCACGTTGTCCCACGTTGTCCAACGGTGTCCCACGTTGTCCCACGTTGTCCCACGTTGTCCCAAGTTGTCCCACGATGTCCCACGTTGTCCCACGTTGTCCCACGTTGTCCAACGGTGTCCCACGGTGTCCAACGGTGTCCCACGTTGTCCCACGTTGTCCCACGTTGTCCCACGTTGTCCCACGTTGTCCCACGTTGTCCCACGGTGTCCAACGGTGTCCAACGGTGTCCAACGGTGTCCCACGGTGTCCAACGGTGTCCCACGTTGTCCCACGTTGTCCCACGTTGTCCCACGTTGTCCAACGATGTCCAACGGTGTCCCACGTTGTCCCACGTTGTTCCATGGTTTCCCACGTTGTCCCACGTTGTCCCACGTTGTCCCACGGTGTCCAACGATGTCCAACGGTGTCCAACGGTGTCCAACGGTGTCCAACGGTGTCCCACGTTGTCCCACGTTGTCCCACGTTGTCCCACGGTGTCCAACGATGTCCAACGGTGTCCCACGTTGTCCCACGTTGTCCAACGATGTCCAACGGTGTCCCACATTGTCCCACGTTGTCCCACGTTGTCCCACGTTGTCCCACGTTGTCCCACGTTGTCCCACGGTGTCCAGCGGTGTCCAACGATGTCCAACGGTGTCCAACGGTGTCCCACGTTGTCCCACGTTGTCCCACGTTGTCCCACGGTGTCCAACGATGTCCAACGGTGTCCACCGATGTCCAACGGTGTCCAACGGTGTCCAACGGTGTCCAACGGTGTCCAACGATGTCCAACGATGTCCAACGATGTCCAACGGTGTCCCACGTTGTCCCACGTTGTCCCACGTTGTCCCACGTTGTCCAACGGTGTCCCACGTTGTCCCACGTTGTCCCACGTTGTCCCACGTTGTCCCACGTTGTCCCACGGTGTCCAACGATGTCCAACGGTGTCCAACGGTGTCCAACGGTGTCCAACGGTGTCCCACGTTGTCCCACGTTGTCCCACGTTGTCCCACGGTGTCCAACGATGTCCAACGGTGTCCCACGTTGTCCCACGTTGTCCAACGATGTCCAACGATGTCCAACGGTGTCCCACGTTGTCCAACGGTGTCCCACGTTGTCCCACGTTGTCCCACGTTGTCCCACGTTGTCCCACGATGTCCCACGTTGTCCCACGTTGTCCCACGTTGTCCCACGTTGTCCCACGTTGTCCCACGTTGTCCCACGTTGTCCCACGTTGTCCCACGTTGTCCCACGTTGTCCCACGTTGTCCCACGTTGTCCCACGGTGTCCAACGGTGTCCAACGGTGTCCAACGGTGTCCCACGGTGTCCAACGGTGTCCCACGTTGTCCCACGTTGTCCCACGTTGTCCCACGTTGTCCCACGTTGTCCCACGTTGTCCAACGATGTCCAACGGTGTCCCACGGTGTCCAACGGTGTCCCACGTTGTCCCACGTTGTCCCACGTTGTCCCACGTTGTCCCACGTTGTCCCACGTTGTCCAACGATGTCCAACGGTGTCCCACGTTGTCCCACGTTGTTCCATGGTTTCCCACGTTGTCCCACGTTGTCCCACGTTGTCCCACGGTGTCCAACGATGTCCAACGGTGTCCAACGGTGTCCAACGGTGTCCAACGGTGTCCCACGTTGTCCCACGTTGTCCCACGTTGTCCCACGGTGTCCAACGATGTCCAACGGTGTCCCACGTTGTCCCACGTTGTCCAACGATGTCCAACGGTGTCCCACGTTGTCCCACGTTGTCCCACGTTGTCCCACGTTGTCCCACGTTGTCCCACGTTGTCCCACGTTGTCCAACGATGTCCAACGTTGTCCCACGTTGTCCCACGTTGTCCCACGTTGTCCCACGTTGTCCCACGGTGTCCAACGGTGTCCAACGGTGTCCCTCGGTGTCCAACGGTGTCCCACGTTGTCCCACGTTGTCCCACGTTGTCCCACATGGCCCACTGTGTCCAACGGTGTCCAACGATGTCCCACGTTGTCCCACGTTGTCCCACGTTGTCCCACGTTGTCCCACGATGTCCCACGTTGTCCCACGTTGTCCCACGTTGTCCCACGTTGTCCCACGTTGTCCCACGTTGTCCCACGTTGTCCCACGTTGTCCCACGTTGTCCCACGTTGTCCCACGTTGTCCCACGGTGTCCAACGGTGTCCAACGATGTCCAACGGTGTCCAACGGTGTCCCACGGTGTCCAACGGTGTCCAACGATGTCCAACGGTGTCCAACGGTGTCCCACGTTGTCCCACGTTGTCCCACGGTGTCCAACGATGTCCAACGGTGTCCCACGTTGTCCCACGTTGTCCCACGTTGTCCCACGTTGTCCCACGTTGTTCCATGGTTTCCCACATTGTCCCACGTTGTCCCACGTTGTCCCACGGTGTCCAACGATGTCCAACGGTGTCCAACGGTGTCCCACGGTGTCCAACGGTGTCCCACGTTGTCCCACGTTGTCCCACGTTGTCCCACGTTGTCCCACGTTGTCCAACGGTGTCCCACGGTGTTCAACGGTGTCCCACGTTGTCCCACGTTGTCCCACGTTGTCCCACGTTGTCCCACGGTGTCCAACGGTGTCCAACGGTGTCCAACGGTGTCCAACCATGTCCAACGATGTCCAACGGTGTCCAACGGTGTCCCACGTTGTCCCACGTTGTCCCACGGTGTCCAACGATGTCCAACGGTGTCCCACGTTGTCCCACGTTGTCCCACGTTGTCCACCGATGTCCAACGGTGTCCAACGGTGTCCAACGGTGTCCCACGGTGTCCAACGATGTCCAACGGTGTCCAACGATGTCCAACGGTGTCCCACGGTGTCCAACGTTGTCCAACGGTGTCCAACGATGTCCAACGGTGTCCCACGTTGTCCCACGTTGTCCCACGTTGTCCCACGTTGTCCCACGTTGTCCCACGGTGTCCAACGATGTCCAACGGTGTCCAACGGTGTCCAACGGTGTCCAACGGTGTCCCACGTTGTCCCACGTTGTCCCACGTTGTCCAACGGTGTCCCACGGTGTTCAACGGTGTCCCACGTTGTCCCACGTTGTCCCACGTTGTCCCACGTTGTCCCTCGTTGTCCCACGTTGTCCCACGGTGTCCAACGGTGTCCAACGGTGTCCAACGGTGTCCAACGATGTCCAACGATGTCCAACGGTGTCCAACGGTGTCCCACGTTGTCCCACGTTGTCCCACGGTGTCCAACGATGTCCAACGGTGTCCAACGATGTCCAACGGTGTCCCACGTTGTCCCACGTTGTCCCACGTTGTCCCACGTTGTCCCACGTTGTCCCACGTTGTCCACCGATGTCCAACGGTGTCCAACGGTGTCCAACGGTGTCCCACGGTGTCCAACGTTGTCCAACGGTGTCCAACGATGTCCAACGGTGTCCCACGTTGTCCCACGTTGTCCCACGTTGTCCCACGTTGTCCCACGTTGTCCCACGGTGTCCAACGGTGTCCAACGATGTCCAACGGTGTCCAACGGTGTCCCACGATGTCCACCGATGTCCAACGGTGTCCAACAGTGTCCAACGGTGTCCCACGGTGTCCAACGGTGTCCCACGGTGTCCAACGATGTCCAACGGTGTCCAACGATGTCCCACGTTGTTCCACGTTGTCCCACGTTGTCCCACGTTGTCCCACGATGTCCCACGTTGTCCCACGTTGTCCCACGTTGTCCCACGTTGTCCCACGTTGTCCCACGTTGTCCCACGTTGTCCCACGTTGTCCCACGTTGTCCCACGTTGTCCCACGTTGTCCCACGTTGTCCCACGTTGTCCAACGATGTCCAACGGTGTCCCACGTTGTCCCACGTTGTTCCATGGTTTCCCACGTTGTCCCACGTTGTCCCACGTTGTCCCACGGTGTCCAACGATGTCCAACGGTGTCCAACGGTGTCCAAAGGTGTCCAACGGTGTCCCACGTTGTCCCACGTTGTCCCACGTTGTCCCACGGTGTCCAACGATGTCCAACGGTGTCCCACGTTGTCCCACGTTGTCCAACGATGTCCAACGGTGTCCCACATTGTCCCACGTTGTCCCACGTTGTCCCACGTTGTCCCACGTTGTCCCACGGTGTCCAACGGTGTCCAACGATGTCCAACGGTGTCCAACGGTGTCCCACGTTGTCCCACGTTGTCCCACGTTGTCCCACGGTGTCCAACGATGTCCAACGGTGTCCACCGATGTCCAACGGTGTCCAACGGTGTCCAACGGTGTCCAACGGTGTCCAACGATGTCCAACGATGTCCAACGATGTCCAACGGTGTCCCACGTTGTCCCACGTTGTCCCACGTTGTCCCACGTTGTCCCACGTTGTCCAACGGTGTCCCACGTTGTCCCACGTTGTCCCACGTTGTCCCACGTTGTCCCACGTTGTCCCACGGTGTCCAACGATGTCCAACGGTGTCCAACGGTGTCCAACGGTGTCCAACGGTGTCCCACGTTGTCCCACGTTGTCCCACGTTGTCCCACGGTGTCCAACGATGTCCAACGGTGTCCCACGTTGTCCCACGTTGTGCAACGATGTCCAACGATGTCCAACGGTGTCCCACGTTGTCCAACGGTGTCCCACGTTGTCCCACGTTGTCCCACGTTGTCCCACGTTGTCCCACGATGTCCCACGTTGTCCCACGTTGTCCCACGTTGTCCCACGTTGTCCCACGTTGTCCCACGTTGTCCCACGTTGTCCCACGTTGTCCCACGTTGTCCCACGTTGTCCCACGTTGTCCCACGTTGTCCCACGTTGTCCCACGGTGTCCAACGGTGTCCAACGGTGTCCAACGGTGTCCCACGGTGTCCAACGGTGTCCCACGTTGTCCCACGTTGTCCCACGTTGTCCCACGTTGTCCCACGTTGTCCCACGTTGTCCAACGATGTCCAACGTTGTCCCACGTTGTCCCACGTTGTCCCACGTTGTCCCACGTTGTCCCACGGTGTCCAACGGTGTCCAACGGTGTCCAACGGTGTCCCACGGTGTCCAACGGTGTCCCACGTTGTCCCACGTTGTCCCACGTTGTCCCACGTTGTCCCACGTTGTCCCACGTTGTCCAACGATGTCCAACGGTGTCCCACGTTGTCCCACGTTGTTCCATGGTTTCCCACGTTGTCCCACGTTGTCCCACGTTGTCCCACGGTGTCCAACGATGTCCAACGGTGTCCCACGTTGTCCCACGTTGTCCCACGTTGTCCCACGGTGTCCAACGATGTCCAACGGTGTCCCACGTTGTCCCACGTTGTCCAACGATGTCCAACGGTGTCCCACGTTGTCCCACGTTGTCCCACGTTGTCCCACGTTGTCCCACGTTGTCCCACGTTGTCCCACGTTGTCCAACGATGTCCAACGTTGTCCCACGTTGTCCCACGTTGTCCCACGTTGTCCCACGTTGTCCCTCGGTGTCCAACGGTGTCCAACGGTGTCCCTCGGTGTCCAACGGTGTCCCACGTTGTCCCACGTTGTCCCACGTTGTCCCACATGGCCCACTGTGTCCAACGGTGTCCAACGATGTCCCACGTTGTCCCACGTTGTCCCACGTTGTCCCACGTTGTCCCACGATGTCCCACGTTGTCCCACGTTGTCCCACGTTGTCCCACGTTGTCCCACGTTGTCCCACGTTGTCCCACGTTGTCCCACGTTGTCCCACGTTGTCCCACGTTGTCCCACGTTGTCCCACGGTGTCCAACGGTGTCCAACGATGTCCAACGGTGTCCAACGGTGTCCCACGGTGTCCAACGGTGTCCAACGATGTCCAACGGTGTCCAACGGGGTCCCACGTTGTCCCACGTTGTCCCACGGTGTCCAACGATGTCCAACGGTGTCCCACGTTGTCCCACGTTGTCCCACGTTGTCCCACGTTGTCCCACGTTGTTCCATGGTTTCCCACATTGTCCCACGTTGTCCCACGTTGTCCCACGGTGTCCAACGATGTCCAACGGTGTCCAACGGTGTCCCACGGTGTCCAACGGTGTCCCACCTTGTCCCACGTTGTCCCACGTTGTCCCACGTTGTCCCACGTTGTCCAACGGTGTCCCACGGTGTTCAACGGTGTCCCACGTTGTCCCACGTTGTCCCACGTTGTCCCACGTTGTCCCACGGTGTCCAACGGTGTCCAACGGTGTCCAACGGTGTCCAACGATGTCCAACGATGTCCAACGGTGTCCAACGGTGTCCCACGTTGTCCCACGTTGTCCCACGGTGTCCAACGATGTCCAACGGTGTCCCACGTTGTCCCACGTTGTCCCACGTTGTCCACCGATGTCCAACGGTGTCCAACGGTGTCCAACGGTGTCCCACGGTGTCCAACGATGTCCAACGGTGTCCAACGATGTCCAACGGTGTCCCACGTTGTCCCACGTTGTCCCACGTTGTCCCACGTTGTCCCACGTTGTCCCACGGTGTCCAACGGTGTCCAACGATGTCCAACGGTGTCCAACGGTGTCCCACGATGTCCACCGATGTCCAACGGTGTCCAACGGTGTCCAACGGTGTCCCACGGTGTCCAACGGTGTCCCACGGTGTCCAACGATGTCCAACGGTGTCCAACGATGTCCAACGGTGTCCCACGTTGTCCCACGTTGTCCCACGTTGTCCCACGGTGTCCAACGATGTCCAACGGTGTCCAACGATGTCCAACGGTGTCCCACGTTGTCCCACGATGTCCAACGGTGTCCCACGTTTTCCCACGTTGTTCCATGGTTTCCCACGTTGTCCCACGTTGTCCCACGTTGTCCCACGGTGTCCAACGATGTCCAACGGTGTCCAACGGTGTCCAACGGTGTCCAACGGTGTCCCACGTTGTCCCACGTTGTCCCACGTTGTCCCACGGTGTCCAACGATGTCCAACGGTGTCCCACGTTGTCCCACGTTGTCCAACGATGTCCAACGATGTCCAACGGTGTCCCACGTTGTCCAACGGTGTCCCACGTTGTCCCACGTTGTCCCACGTTGTCCCACGTTGTCCCACGATGTCCCACGTTGTCCCACGTTGTCCCACGTTGTCCCACGTTGTCCCACGTTGTCCCACGTTGTCCCACGTTGTCCCACGTTGTCCCACGTTGTCCCACGTTGTCCCACGTTGTCCCACGGTGTCCAACGGTGTCCAACGGTGTCCAACGGTGTCCCACGGTGTCCAACGGTGTCCCACGTTGTCCCACGTTGTCCCACGTTGTCCCACGTTGTCCCACGTTGTCCCACGTTGTCCAACGATGTCCAACGTTGTCCCACGTTGTCCCACGTTGTCCCACGTTGTCCCACGTTGTCCCACGGTGTCCAACGGTGTCCAACGGTGTCCCACGTTGTCCCACGTTGTCCCACGGTGTCCAACGGCGTCCAACGATGTCCAACGGTGTCCAACGGTGTCCCACGATGTCCACCGATGTCCAACGGTGTCCAACGGTGTCCAACGGTGTCCCACGTTGTCCCACGTTGTCCCACGTTGTCCCACGTTGTCCCACGTTGTCCCACGTTGTCCAACGATGTCCAACGGTGTCCCACGTTGTCCCACGTTGTTCCATGGTTTCCCACGTTGTCCCACGTTGTCCCACGTTGTCCCACGGTGTCCAACGATGTCCAACGGTGTCCAACGGTGTCCAACGGTGTCCAACGGTGTCCCACGTTGTCCCACGTTGTCCCACGTTGTCCAACGGTGTCCCACGGTGTTCAACGGTGTCCCACGTTGTCCCACGTTGTCCCACGTTGTCCCACGTTGTCCCTCGTTGTCCCACGTTGTCCCACGGTGTCCAACGGTGTCCAACGGTGTCCAACGGTGTCCAACGATGTCCAACGATGTCCAACGGTGTCCAACGGTGTCCCACGTTGTCCCACGTTGTCCCACGGTGTCCAACGATGTCCAACGGTGTCCAACGATGTCCAACGGTGTCCCACGTTGTCCCACGTTGTCCCACGTTGTCCCACGTTGTCCCACGTTGTCCCACGTTGTCCACCGATGTCCAACGGTGTCCAACGGTGTCCAACGGTGTCCCACGGTGTCCAACGTTGTCCAACGGTGTCCCACGTTGTCCCACGTTGTCCCACGTTGTCCCACGTTGTCCCACGTTGTCCCACGGTGTCCAACGGTGTCCAACGATGTCCAACGGTGTCCAACGGTGTCCCACGATGTCCACCGATGTCCAACGGTGTCCAACGGTGTCCAACGGTGTCCCACGGTGTCCAACGGTGTCCCACGGTGTCCAACGATGTCCAACGGTGTCCAACGATGTCCAACGGTGTCCCACGTTGTCCCACGTTGTCCCACGTTGTCCCACGGTGTCCAACGATGTCCAACGGTGTCCAACGATGTCCAACGGTGTCCCACGTTGTCCCACGATGTCCAACGGTGTCCCACGTTGTCCCACGCTGTTCCATGGTTTCCCACGTTGTCCCACGTTGTCCCACGTTGTCCCACGGTGTCCAACGATGTCCAACGGTGTCCAACGGTGTCCAACGGTGTCCAACGGTGTCCCACGTTGTCCCACGTTGTCCCACGTTGTCCCACGGTGTCCAACGATTTCCAACGGTGTCCCACGTTGTCCCACGTTGTCCAACGATGTCCAACGATGTCCAACGGTGTCCCACGTTGTCCAACGGTGTCCCACGTTGTCCCACGTTGTCCCACGTTGTCCCACGTTGTCCCACGATGTCCCACGTTGTCCCACGTTGTCCCACGTTGTCCCACGTTGTCCCACGTTGTCCCACGTTGTCCCACGTTGTCCCACGTTGTCCCACGTTGTCCCACGTTGTCCCACGTTGTCCCACGGTGTCCAACGGTGTCCAACGGTGTCCAACGGTGTCCCACGGTGTCCAACGGTGTCCCACGTTGTCCCACGTTGTCCCACGTTGTCCCACGTTGTCCCACGTTGTCCCACGTTGTCCAACGATGTCCAACGTTGTCCCACGTTGTCCCACGTTGTCCCACGTTGTCCCACGTTGTCCCACGGTGTCCAACGGTGTCCAACGGTGTCCCACGTTGTCCCACGTTGTCCCACGGTGTCCAACGGTGTCCAACGATGTCCAACGGTGTCCAACGGTGTCCCACGATGTCCACCGATGTCCAACGGTGTCCAACGGTGTCCAACGGTGTCCCACGTTGTCCCACGTTGTCCCACGTTGTCCCACGTTGTCCCACGTTGTCCCACGTTGTCCAACGATGTCCAACGGTGTCCCACGTTGTCCCACGTTGTTCCATGGTTTCCCACGTTGTCCCACGTTGTCCCACGTTGTCCCACGGTGTCCAACGATGTCCAACGGTGTCCAACGGTGTCCAACGGTGTCCAACGGTGTCCCACGTTGTCCCACGTTGTCCCACGTTGTCCAACGGTGTCCCACGGTGTTCAACGGTGTCCCACGTTGTCCCACGTTGTCCCACGTTGTCCCACGTTGTCCCTCGTTGTCCCACGTTGTCCCACGGTGTCCAACGGTGTCCAACGGTGTCCAACGGTGTCCAACGATGTCCAACGATGTCCAACGGTGTCCAACGGTGTCCCACGTTGTCCCACGTTGTCCCACGGTGTCCAACGATGTCCAACGGTGTCCAACGGTGTCCAACGGTGTCCCACGTTGTCCCACGTTGTCCCACGTTGTCCCACGTTGTCCCACGTTGTCCCACGGTGTCCAACGGTGTCCAACGATGTCCAACGGTGTCCAACGGTGTCCCACGATGTCCACCGATGTCCAACGGTGTCCAACGGTGTCCAACGGTGTCCCACGGTGTCCAACGGTGTCCCACGTTGTCCCACGTTGTCCCACGTTGTCCCACGGTGTCCAACGATGTCCAACGGTGTCCCACGTTGTCCCACGTTGTCCAACGATGTCCAACGATGTCCAACGGTGTCCCACGTTGTCCAACGGTGTCCCACGTTGTCCCACGTTGTCCCACGTTGTCCCACGTTGTCCCACGATGTCCCACGTTGTCCCACGTTGTCCCACGTTGTCCCACGTTGTCCCACGTTGTCCCACGTTGTCCCACGTTGTTCCACGTTGTCCCACGTTGTCCCACGTTGTCCCACGTTGTCCCACGTTGTCCCACGTTGTCCCACGTTGTTCCACGTTGTCCCACGTTGTCCCACGTTGTCCCACGTTGTCCCACGGTGTCCAACGGTGTCCCACGTTGTCTCACGTTGTCCCACGTTGTCCCACGTTGTCCCACGTTGTCCCACGTTGTCCCACGGTGTCCAACGGTGTCCCACGTTGTCTCACGTTGTCCCACGTTGTCCCACGGTGTCCCACGGTGTCCCACGTTGTCCCACGATGTCCCACGTTGTCCCACGTTGTCCCACGTTGTCCCACGTTGTCCCACGTTGTCCCACGTTGTCCCACGTTGTCCCACGTTGTCCCACGTTGTCCCACGTTGTCCCACGTTGTCCCACGGTGTCCAACGGTGTCCAACGGTGTCCAACGGTGTCCCACGGTGTCCAACGGTGTCCCACGTTGTCCCACGTTGTCCCACGTTGTCCCACGTTGTCCCACGTTGTCCCACGTTGTCCCACGTTGTCCCACGTTGTCCCACGTTGTCCCACGTTGTCCCACGTTGTCCCACGTTGTCCCACGTTGTCCCACGTTGTCCCACGTTGTCCCACGTTGTCCCACGTTGTCCCACGTTGTCCAACGTTGTCCCACGTTGTCCCACGTTGTCCTACGGTGTCCCACGTTGTCCCACGTTGTCCCACGTTGTCCCACGTTGTCCAACGATGTCCAACGTTGTCCCACGTTGTCCCACGTTGTCCCACGTTGTCCCACGTTGTCCCACGGTGTCCAACGGTGTCCAACGGTGTCCAACGGTGTCCCACGGTGTCCAACGGTGTCCCACGTTGTCCCACGTTGTCCCACGTTGTCCCACGTTGTCCCACGTTGTCCCACGTTGTCCCACGTTGTCCAACGATGTCCAACGGTGTCCCACGTTGTCCCACGTTGTTCCATGGTTTCCCACGTTGTCCCACGTTGTCCCACGTTGTCCCACGGTGTCCAACGATGTCCAACGGTGTCCAACGGTGTCCAACGGTGTCCAACGGTGTCCCACGTTGTCCCACGTTGTCCCACGTTGTCCCACGTTGTCCCACGTTGTCCTACGTTGTCCCACGTTGTCCCACGTTGTCCCACGGTGTCCAACGGTGTCCCACGTTGTCCCACGGTGTCCCACGTTGTCCCACGTTGTCCCACGTTGTCCCACGTTGTCCCACGTTGTCCCACGTTGTCCCACGTTGTCCCACGTTGTCCCACGTTGTCCCACGTTGTCCCACGTTGTCCCACGTTGTCCCACGGTGTCCAACGGTGTCCAACGATGTCCAACGGTGTCCAACGGTGTCCCACGGTGTCCAACGGTGTCCAACGATGTCCAACGGTGTCCAACGGTGTCCCACGTTGTCCCACGTTGTCCCACGGTGTCCAACGATGTCCAACGGTGTCCCACGTTGTCCCACGTTGTCCCACGTTGTCCCACGTTGTTCCATGGTTTCCCACGTTGTCCCACGTTGTCCCACGTTGTCCCACGGTGTCCAACGATGTCCAACGGTGTCCAACGGTGTCCCACGGTGTCCAACGGTGTCCCACGTTGTCCCACGTTGTCCCACTTTGTCCCACGTTGTCCCACGTTGTCCAACGGTGTCCCACGGAGATCAACGGTGTCCCACGTTGTCCCACGTTGTCCCACGTTGTCCCACGTTGTCCCACGTAGTCCCACGTTGTCCCACGTTGTCCCACGTTGTCCCACGGTGTCCAACGGTGTCCAACGATGTCCAACGGTGTCCAACGGTGTCCCACGATGTCCACCGATGTCCAACGGTGTCCAACGGTGTCCAACGGTGTCCAACGGTGTCCAACGATGTCCAACGATGTCCAACGATGTCCAACGATGTCCAACGGTGTCCAACGGTGTCCCACGTTGTCCCACGTTGTCCCACGTTGTCCCACGGTGTCCAACGATGTCCAACGGTGTCCCACGTTGTCCCACGTTGTCCCACGTTGTCCCACGTTGTCCCACGTTGTCCCACGGTGTCCAACGATGTCCAACGGTGTCCCACGTTGTCCCACGTTGTCGCACGTTGTCCCACGTTGTCCCACGTTGTCCCACGATGTCCCACGTTGTCCCACGTTGTCCCACGTTGTCCCACGTTGTCCCACGTTGTCCCACGTTGTCCCACGTTGTCCCACGTTGTCCCACGTTGTCCAACGGTGTCCAACGATGTCCAACGGTGTCCCACGTTGTCCAACGGTGTCCCACGTTGTCCCACGTTGTCCCACGTTGTCCCACGTTGTCCCACGATGTCCCACGTTGTCCCACGTTGTCCCACGTTGTCCCACGTTGTCCCACGTTGTCCAACGATGTCCAACGGTGTCCCACGTTGTCCCACGTTGTTCCATGGTGTCCCACGTTGTCCCACGTTGTCCCACGTTGTCCCACGGTGTCCCACGATGTCCAACGGTGTCCCACGATGTCCACCGATGTCCAACGGTGTCCAACGGTGTCCCACGTTGTCCCACGTTGTCCCACGTTGTCCCACGTTGTCCCACGTTGTCCCACGTTGTCCCACGTTGTCCCACGTTGTCCCACGTTGTCCCACGTTGTCCCACGTTGTCCCACGTTGTCCCACGTTGTCCCACGTTGTCCCACGTTGTCCCACGTTGTCCCACGTTGTCCAACGTTGTCCCACGTTGTCCCACGTTGTCCTACGGTGTCCCACGTTGTCCCACGTTGTCCCACGTTGTCCCACGTTGTCCAACGATGTCCAACGTTGTCCCACGTTGTCCCACGTTGTCCCACGTTGTCCCACGTTGTCCCACGGTGTCCAACGGTGTCCAACGGTGTCCAACGGTGTCCCACGGTGTCCAACGGTGTCCCACGTTGTCCCACGTTGTCCCACGTTGTCCCACGTTGTCCCACGTTGTCCCACGTTGTCCCACGTTGTCCAACGATGTCCAACGGTGTCCCACGTTGTCCCACGTTGTTCCATGGTTTCCCACGTTGTCCCACGTTGTCCCACGTTGTCCCACGGTGTCCAACGATGTCCAACGGTGTCCAACGGTGTCCAACGGTGTCCAACGGTGTCCCACGTTGTCCCACGTTGTCCCACGTTGTCCCACGTTGTCCCACGTTGTCCTACGTTGTCCCACGTTGTCCCACGTTGTCCCACGGTGTCCAACGGTGTCCCACGTTGTCCCACGTTGTCCCACGTTGTCCCACGTTGTCCCACGTTGTCCCACGTTGTCCCACGTTGTCCCACGTTGTCCCACGTTGTCCCACGTTGTCCCACGTTGTCCCACGTTGTCCCACGTTGTCCCACGTTGTCCCACGGTGTCCAACGGTGTCCAACGATGTCCAACGGTGTCCAACGGTGTCCCACGGTGTCCAACGGTGTCCAACGATGTCCAACGGTGTCCAACGGTGTCCCACGTTGTCCCACGTTGTCCCACGGTGTCCAACGATGTCCAACGGTGTCCCACGTTGTCCCACGTTGTCCCACGTTGTCCCACGTTGTTCCATGGTTTCCCACGTTGTCCCACGTTGTCCCACGTTGTCCCACGGTGTCCAACGATGTCCAACGGTGTCCAACGGTGTCCCACGGTGTCCAACGGTGTCCCACGTTGTCCCACGTTGTCCCACTTTGTCCCACGTTGTCCCACGTTGTCCAACGGTGTCCCACGGAGTTCAACGGTGTCCCACGTTGTCCCACGTTGTCCCACGTTGTCCCACGTTGTCCCACGTAGTCCCACGTTGTCCCACGTTGTCCCACGTTGTCCCACGGTGTCCAACGGTGTCCAACGATGTCCAACGGTGTCCAACGGTGTCCCACGATGTCCACCGATGTCCAACGGTGTCCAACGGTGTCCAACGGTGTCCAACGGTGTCCAACGATGTCCAACGATGTCCAACGATGTCCAACGATGTCCAACGGTGTCCAACGGTGTCCCACGTTGTCCCACGTTGTCCCACGTTGTCCCACGGTGTCCAACGATGTCCAACGGTGTCCCACGTTGTCCCACGTTGTCCCACGTTGTCCCACGTTGTCCCACGTTGTCCCACGGTGTCCAACGGTGTCCAACGGTGTCCCACGATGTCCCACGTTGTCCCACGGTGTCCAACGGTGTCCCACGTTGTCTCACGTTGTCCCACGTTGTCCCACGGTGTCCCACGGTGTCCCACGTTGTCCCACGATGTCCCACGTTGTCCCACGTTGTCCCACGTTGTCCCACGTTGTCCCACGTTGTCCCACGTTGTCCCACGTTGTCCCACGTTGTCCCACGTTGTCCCACGTTGTCCCACGTTGTCCCACGGTGTCCAACGGTGTCCAACGGTGTCCAACGGTGTCCCACGGTGTCCAACGGTGTCCCACGTTGTCCCACGTTGTCCCACGTTGTCCCACGTTGTCCCACGTTGTCCCACGTTGTCCCACGTTGTCCCACGTTGTCCCACGTTGTCCCACGTTGTCCCACGTTGTCCCACGTTGTCCCACGTTGTCCCACGTTGTCCCACGTTGTCCCACGTTGTCCCACGTTGTCCCACGTTGTCCAACGTTGTCCCACGTTGTCCCACGTTGTCCTACGGTGTCCCACGTTGTCCCACGTTGTCCCACGTTGTCCCACGGTGTCCAACGATGTCCAACGGTGTCCCACGTTGTCCCACGTTGTCCCACGTTGTCCCACGTTGTCCCACGTTGTCCCACGGTGTCCAACGATGTCCAACGGTGTCCCACGTTGTCCCACGTTGTCGCACGTTGTCCCACGTTGTCCCACGTTGTCCCACGATGTCCCACGTTGTCCCACGTTGTCCCACGTTGTCCCACGTTGTCCCACGTTGTCCCACGTTGTCCCACGTTGTCCCACGTTGTCCCACGTTGTCCAACGGTGTCCAACGATGTCCAACGGTGTCCCACGTTGTCCAACGGTGTCCCACGTTGTCCCACGTTGTCCCACGTTGTCCCACGTTGTCCCACGATGTCCCACGTTGTCCCACGTTGTCCCACGTTGTCCCACGTTGTCCCACGTTGTCCAACGATGTCCAACGGTGTCCCACGTTGTCCCACGTTGTTCCATGGTTTCCCACGTTGTCCCACGTTGTCCCACGTTGTCCCACGGTGTCCAACGATGTCCAACGGTGTCCCACGATGTCCACCGATGTCCAACGGTGTCCAACGGTGTCCCACGTTGTCCCACGTTGTCCCACGTTGTCCCACGTTGTCCCACGTTGTCCCACGTTGTCCCACGTTGTCCCACGTTGTCCCACGTTGTCCCACGTTGTCCCACGTTGTCCCACGTTGTCCCACGTTGTCCCACGTTGTCCCACGTTGTCCCACGTTGTCCCACGTTGTCCAACGTTGTCCCACGTTGTCCCACGTTGTCCTACGGTGTCCCACGTTGTCCCACGTTGTCCCACGTTGTCCCACGTTGTCCAACGATGTCCAACGTTGTCCCACGTTGTCCCACGTTGTCCCACGTTGTCCCACGTTGTCCCACGGTGTCCAACGGTGTCCAACGGTGTCCAACGGTGTCCCACGGTGTCCAACGGTGTCCCACGTTGTCCCACGTTGTCCCACGTTGTCCCACGTTGTCCCACGTTGTCCCACGTTGTCCCACGTTGTCCAACGATGTCCAACGGTGTCCCACGTTGTCCCACGTTGTTCCATGGTTTCCCACGTTGTCCCACGTTGTCCCACGTTGTCCCACGGTGTCCAACGTTGTCCAACGGTGTCCAACGGTGTCCAACGGTGTCCAACGGTGTCCCACGTTGTCCCACGTTGTCCCACGTTGTCCCACGTTGTCCCACGTTGTCCTACGTTGTCCCACGTTGTCCCACGTTGTCCCACGGTGTCCAACGGTGTCCCACGTTGTCCCACGTTGTCCCACGTTGTCCCACGTTGTCCCACGTTGTCCCACGTTGTCCCACGTTGTCCCACGTTGTCCCACGTTGTCCCACGTTGTCCCACGTTGTCCCACGTTGTCCCACGTTGTCCCACGTTGTCCCACGGTGTCCAACGGTGTCCAACGATGTCCAACGGTGTCCAACGGTGTCCCACGGTGTCCAACGGTGTCCAACGATGTCCAACGGTGTCCAACGGTGTCCCACGTTGTCCCACGTTGTCCCACGGTGTCCAACGATGTCCAACGGTGTCCCACGTTGTCCCACGTTGTCCCACGTTGTCCCACGTTGTTCCATGGTTTCCCACGTTGTCCCACGTTGTCCCACGTTGTCCCACGGTGTCCAACGATGTCCAACGGTGTCCAACGGTGTCCCACGGTGTCCAACGGTGTCCCACGTTGTCCCACGTTGTCCCACTTTGTCCCACGTTGTCCCACGTTGTCCAACGGTGTCCCACGGAGTTCAACGGTGTCCCACGTTGTCCCACGTTGTCCCACGTTGTCCCACGTTGTCCCACGTAGTCCCACGTTGTCCCACGTTGTCCCACGTTGTCCCACGGTGTCCAACGGTGTCCAACGATGTCCAACGGTGTCCAACGGTGTCCCACGATGTCCACCGATGTCCAACGGTGTCCAACGGTGTCCAACGGTGTCCAACGGTGTCCAACGATGTCCAACGATGTCCAACGATGTCCAACGATGTCCAACGGTGTCCAACGGTGTCCCACGTTGTCCCACGTTGTCCCACGTTGTCCCACGGTGTCCAACGATGTCCAACGGTGTCCCACGTTGTCCCACGTTGTCCCACGTTGTCCCACGTTGTCCCACGTTGTCCCACGGTGTCCAACGATGTCCAACGGTGTCCCACGTTGTCCCACGTTGTCCCACGTTGTCCCACGTTGTCCCACGTTGTCCCACGATGTCCCACGTTGTCCCACGTTGTCCCACGTTGTCCCACGTTGTCCCACGTTGTCCCACGTTGTCCCACGTTGTCCCACGTTGTCCCACGTTGTCCAACGGTGTCCAACGATGTCCAACGGTGTCCCACGTTGTCCAACGGTGTCCCACGTTGTCCCACGTTGTCCCACGTTGTCCCACGTTGTCCCACGATGTCCCACGTTGTCCCACGTTGTCCCACGTTGTCCCACGTTGTCCCACGTTGTCCAACGATGTCCAACGGTGTCCCACGTTGTCCCACGTTGTTCCATGGTTTCCCACGTTGTCCCACGTTGTCCCACGTTGTCCCACGGTGTCCAACGATGTCCAACGGTGTCCCACGATGTCCACCGATGTCCAACGGTGTCCAACGGTGTCCAACGGTGTCCAACGGTGTCCAACGATGTCCAACGATGTCCAACGATGTCCAACGGTGTCCAACGATGTCCAACGATGTCCAACGGTGTCCCACGATGTCCAACGATGTCCAACGATGTCCAACGGTGTCCAACGGTGTCCCACGTTGTCCCACGTTGTCCCACGTTGTCCCACGGTGTCCAACGATGTCCAACGGTGTCCCACGTTGTCCAACGGTGTCCCACGTTGTCCCACGTTGTCCCACGTTGTCCCACGTTGTCCCACGATGTCCCACGTTGTCCCACGTTGTCCCACGTTGTCCCACGTTGTCCCACGTTGTCCCACGTTGTCCCACGTTGTCCCACGTTGTCCCACGGTGTCCAACGGTGTCCAACGATGTCCAACGGTGTCCAACGGTGTCCCACGTTGTCCCACGTAGTCCCACGTTGTCCCACGTTGTCCCACGTTGTCCCACGGTGTCCAACGATGTCCAACGGTGTCCCACGTTGTCCAACGGTGTCCCACGTTGTCCCACGTTGTCCCACGTTGTCCCACGTTGTCCCACGTTGTCCCACGTTGTCCCACGTTGTCCCACGTTGTCCCACGGTGTCCAACGATGTCCAATGGTGTCCAACGGTGTCCAACGGTGTCCCACGTTGTCCCACGTTGTCCCACGTTGTCCCACGGTGTCCAACGATGTCCAACGGTGTCCCACGTTGTCCCACGTTGTCCAACGATGTCCAACGATGCCCAACGGTGTCCCACGTTGTCCAACGGTGTCCCACGTTGTCCCACGTTGTCCCACGTTGTCCCACGTTGTCCCACGATGTCCCACGTTGTCCCACGTTGTCCCACGTTGTCCCACGTTGTCCCACGTTGTCCCACGTTGTCCCACGTTGTCCCACGTTGTCCCACGTTGTCCCACGTTGTCCCACGTTGTCCCACGGTGTCCAACGGTGTCCAACGGTGTCCAACGGTGTCCCACGGTGTCCAACGGTGTCCCACGTTGTCCCACGTTGTCCCACGTTGTCCCACGTTGTCCCACGTTGTCCCACGTTGTCCCACGTTGTCCCACGTTGTCCCACGTTGTCCCACGTTGTCCAACGATGTCCAACGTTGTCCCACGTTGTCCCACGTTGTCCCACGTTGTCCCACGTTGTCCCACGGTGTCCAACGGTGTCCAACGGTGTCCCACGTTGTCCCACGTTGTCCCACGGTGTCCAACGGTGTCCAACGATGTCCAACGGTGTCCAACGGTGTCCCACGATGTCCACCGATGTCCAACGGTGTCCAACGGTGTCCAACGGTGTCCCACGTTGTCCCACGTTGTCCCACGTTGTCCCACGTTGTCCCACGTTGTCCCACGTTGTCCAACGATGTCCAACGGTGTCCCACGTTGTCCCACGTTGTTCCATGGTTTCCCACGTTGTCCCACGTTGTCCCACGTTGTCCCACGGTGTCCAACGATGTCCAACGGTGTCCCACGTTGTCCCACGTTGTCCCACGTTGTCCCACGTTGTCCCACGTTGTCCCACGGTGTCCAACGATGTCCAACGGTGTCCCACGTTGTCCCACGTTGTCCCACGTTGTCCCACGTTGTCCCACGTTGTCCCACGATGTCCCACGTTGTCCCACGTTGTCCCACGTTGTCCCACGTTGTCCCACGTTGTCCCACGTTGTCCCACGTTGTCCCACGTTGTCCCACGTTGTCCAACGGTGTCCAACGATGTCCAACGGTGTCCCACGTTGTCCAACGGTGTCCCACGTTGTCCCACGTTGTCCCACGTTGTCCCACGTTGTCCCACGATGTCCCACGTTGTCCCACGTTGTCCCACGTTGTCCCACGTTGTCCCACGTTGTCCAACGATGTCCAACGGTGTCCCACGTTGTCCCACGTTGTTCCATGGTTTCCCACGTTGTCCCACGTTGTCCCACGTTGTCCCACGGTGTCCCACGTTGTCCCACGATGTCCCACGTTGTCCCACGTTGTCCCACGTTGTCCCACGTTGTCCCACGTTGTCCCACGTTGTCCCACGTTGTCCCACGTTGTCCCACGGTGTCCAACGGTGTCCAACGATGTCCAACGGTGTCCAACGGTGTCCCACGTTGTCCCACGTTGTCCCACGGTGTCCAACGGTGTCCAACGATGTCCAACGGTGTCCAACGGTGTCCAACGATGTCCAACGATGTCCAACGGTGTCCAACGGTGTCCAACGGTGTCCCACGTTGTCCCACGTTGTCCCACGTTGTCCCACGGTGTCCAACGATGTCCAACGGTGTCCCACGTTGTCCAACGGTGTCCCACGTTGTCCCACGTTGTCCCACGTTGTCCCACGTTGTCCCACGATGTCCCACGTTGTCCCACGTTGTCCCACGTTGTCCCACGTTGTCCCACGTTGTCCCACGTTGTCCCACGTTGTCCCACGTTGTCCCACGGTGTCCAACGGTGTCCAACGATGTCCAACGGTGTCCAACGGTGTCCCACGTTGTCCCACGTAGTCCCACGTTGTCCCACGTTGTCCCACGTTGTCCCACGGTGTCCAACGATGTCCAACGGTGTCCCACGTTGTCCAACGGTGTCCCACGTTGTCCCACGTTGTCCCACGTTGTCCCACGTTGTCCCACGTTGTCCCACGTTGTCCCACGTTGTCCCACGTTGTCCCACGGTGTCCAACGATGTCCAACGGTGTCCAACGGTGTCCAACGGTGTCCAACGGTGTCCCACGTTGTCCCACGTTGTCCCACGTTGTCCCACGGTGTCCAACGATGTCCAACGGTGTCCCACGTTGTCCCACGTTGTCCAACGATGTCCAACGATGCCCAACGGTGTCCCACGTTGTCCAACGGTGTCCCACGTTGTCCCACGTTGTCCCACGTTGTCCCACGTTGTCCCACGATGTCCCACGTTGTCCCACGTTGTCCCACGTTGTCCCACGTTGTCCCACGTTGTCCCACGTTGTCCCACGTTGTCCCACGTTGTCCCACGTTGTCCCACGTTGTCCCACGTTGTCCCACGGTGTCCAACGGTGTCCAACGGTGTCCAACGGTGTCCCACGGTGTCCAACGGTGTCCCACGTTGTCCCACGTTGTCCCACGTTGTCCCACGTTGTCCCACGTTGTCCCACGTTGTCCAACGATGTCCAACGTTGTCCCACGTTGTCCCACGTTGTCCCACGTTGTCCCACGTTGTCCCACGGTGTCCAACGGTGTCCAACGGTGTCCCACGTTGTCCCACGTTGTCCCACGGTGTCCAACGGTGTCCAACGATGTCCAACGGTGTCCAACGGTGTCCCACGATGTCCACCGATGTCCAACGGTGTCCAACGGTGTCCAACGGTGTCCCACGTTGTCCCACGTTGTCCCACGTTGTCCCACGTTGTCCCACGTTGTCCCACGTTGTCCAACGATGTCCAACGGTGTCCCACGTTGTCCCACGTTGTTCCATGGTTTCCCACGTTGTCCCACGTTGTCCCACGTTGTCCCACGGTGTCCAACGGTGTCCAACGGTGTCCAACGGTGTCCAACGGTGTCCAACGGTGTCCCACGTTGTCCCACGTTGTCCCACGTTGTCCAACGGTGTCCCACGGTGTTCAACGGTGTCCCACGTTGTCCCACGTTGTCCCACGTTGTCCCACGTTGTCCCTCGTTGTCCCACGTTGTCCCACGGTGTCCAACGGTGTCCAACGGTGTCCAACGGTGTCCAACGATGTCCAACGATGTCCAACGGTGTCCAACGGTATCCCACGTTGTCCCACGTTGTCCCACGGTGTCCAACGATGTCCAACGGTGTCCAACGATGTCCAACGGTGTCCCACGTTGTCCCACGTTGTCCCACGTTGTCCCACGTTGTCCCACGTTGTCCCACGGTGTCCAACGGTGTCCAACGATGTCCAACGGTGTCCAACGGTGTCCCACGATGTCCACCGATGTCCAACGGTGTCCAACGGTGTCCAACGGTGTCCCACGGTGTCCAACGGTGTCCCACGTTGTCCCACGTTGTCCCACGTTGTCCCACGGTGTCCAACGATGTCCAACGGTGTCCCACGTTGTCCCACGTTGTCCAACGATGTCCAACGATGTCCAACGGTGTCCAACGGTGTCCAACGGTGTCCCACGTTGTCCCACGTTGTCCCACGTTGTCCCACGTTGTCCCACGATGTCCCACGTTGTCCCACGTTGTCCCACGTTGTCCCACGTTGTCCCACGTTGTCCCACGTTGTCCCACGTTGTTCCACGTTGTCCCACGTTGTCCCACGTTGTCCCACGTTGTCCCACGTTGTCCCACGTTGTCCCACGTTGTCCCACGATGTCCCACGTTGTCCCACGTTGTCCCACGTTGTCCCACGTTGTCCCACGTTGTCCCACGTTGTCCCACGTTGTTCCACGTTGTCCCACGTTGTCCCACGTTGTCCCACGTTGTCCCACGGTGTCCAACGGTGTCCCACGTTGTCTCACGTTGTCCCACGTTGTCCCACGGTGTCCCACGGTGTCCAACGATGTCCAACGGTGTCCCACGTTGTCCCACGTTGTCCCACGTGGTCCCACGTTGTCCCACGTTGTCCCACGGTGTCTAACGATGTCCAACGGTGTCCCACGTTGTCCAACGGTGTCCCACGTTGTCCAACGGTGTCCCACGTTGTCCCACGTTGTCCCACGTTGTCCCACGTTGTCCCACGATGTCCCACGTTGTCCCACGTTGTCCCACGTTGTCCCACATTGTCCCACGTTGTCCCACGTTGTCCCACGTTGTCCCACGTTGTCCCACGTTGTCCCACGTTGTCCCACGTTGTCCCACGTTGTCCCACGTTGTCCCACGGTGTCCAACGGTGTCCAACGGTGTCCAACGGTGTCCCACGGTGTCCAACGGTGTCCCACGTTGTCCCACGTTGTCCCACGTTGTCCCACGTTGTCCCACGTTGTCCCACGTTGTCCCACGTTGTCCCACGTTGTCCCACGTTGTCCCACGTTGTCCCACGTTGTCCCACGTTGTCCCACGTTGTCCCACGTTGTCCCACGTTGTCCCACGTTGTCCCACGTTGTCCCACGTTGTCCTACGTTGTCCCACGTTGTCCCACGTTGTCCCACGGTGTCCAACGGTGTCCAACGGTGTCCAACGGTGTCCCACGGTGTCCAACGGTGTCCCACGTTGTCCCACGTTGTCCCACGTTGTCCCACGTTGTCCAACGATGTCCAACGTTGTCCCACGTTGTCCCACGTTGTCCCACGTTGTCCCACGTTGTCCCACGGTGTCCAACGGTGTCCAACGGTGTCCAACGGTGTCCCACGGTGTCCAACGGTGTCCCACGTTGTCCCACGTTGTCCCACGTTGTCCCACGTTGTCCCACGTTGTCCCACGTTGTCCCACGTTGTCCAACGATGTCCAACGGTGTCCCACGTTGTCCCACGTTGTTCCATGGTTTCCCACGTTGTCCCACGTTGTCCCACGTTGTCCCACGGTGTCCAACGATGTCCAACGGTGTCCAACGGTGTCCAACGGTGTCCAACGGTGTCCCACGTTGTCCCACGTTGTCCCACGTTGTCCCACGTTGTCCCACGTTGTCCTACGTTGTCCCACGTTGTCCCACGTTGTCCCACGGTGTCCAACGGTGTCCCACGTTGTCCCACGTTGTCCCACGTTGTCCCACGTTGTCCCACGTTGTCCCACGTTGTCCCACGTTGTCCCACGTTGTCCCACGTTGTCCCACGTTGTCCCACGTTGTCCCACGTTGTCCCACGTTGTCCCACGTTGTCCCACGGTGTCCAACGGTGTCCAACGATGTCCAACGGTGTCCAACGGTGTCCCACGGTGTCCAACGGTGTCCAACGATGTCCAACGGTGTCCAACGGTGTCCCACGTTGTCCCACGTTGTCCCACGGTGTCCAACGATGTCCAACGGTGTCCCACGTTGTCCCACGTTGTCCCACGTTGTCCCACGTTGTTCCATGGTTTCCCACGTTGTCCCACGTTGTCCCACGTTGTCCCACGGTGTCCAACGATGTCCAACGGTGTCCAACGGTGTCCCACGGTGTCCAACGGTGTCCCACGTTGTCCCACGTTGTCCCACTCTGTCCCACGTTGTCCCACGTTGTCCAACGGTGTCCCACGGAGTTCAACGGTGTCCCACGTTGTCCCACGTTGTCCCACGTTGTCCCACGTTGTCCCACGTAGTCCCACGTTGTCCCACGTTGTCCCACGTTGTCCCACGGTGTCCAACGGTGTCCAACGATGTCCAACGGTGTCCAACGGTGTCCCACGATGTCCACCGATGTCCAACGGTGTCCAACGGTGTCCAACGGTGTCCAACGGTGTCCAACGATGTCCAACGATGTCCAACGATGTCCAACGATGTCCAACGGTGTCCAACGGTGTCCCACGTTGTCCCACGTTGTCCCACGTTGTCCCACGGTGTCCAACGATGTCCAACGGTGTCCCACGTTGTCCCACGTTGTCCCACGTTGTCCCACGTTGTCCCACGTTGTCCCACGGTGTCCAACGATGTCCAACGGTGTCCCACGTTGTCCCACGTTGTCCCACGTTGTCCCACGTTGTCCCACGTTGTCCCACGATGTCCCACGTTGTCCCACGTTGTCCCACGTTGTCCCACGTTGTCCCACGTTGTCCCACGTTGTCCCACGTTGTCCCACGTTGTCCAACGGTGTCCAACGATGTCCAACGGTGTCCCACGTTGTCCAACGGTGTCCCACGTTGTCCCACGTTGTCCCACGTTGTCCCACGTTGTCCCACGGTGTCCCACGTTGTCCCACGTTGTCCCACGTTGTCCCACGTTGTCCCACGTTGTCCAACGATGTCCAACGGTGTCCCACGTTGTCCCACGTTGTTCCATGGTTTCCCACGTTGTCCCACGTTGTCCCACGTTGTCCCACGGTGTCCAACGATGTCCAACGGTGTCCCACGATGTCCACCGATGTCCAACGGTGTCCAACGGTGTCCAACGGTGTCCAACGGTGTCCAACGATGTCCAACGATGTCCAACGATGTCCAACGGTGTCCAACGATGTCCAACGATGTCCAACGGTGTCCCACGATGTCCAACGATGTCCAACGATGTCCAACGGTGTCCAACGGTGTCCCACGTTGTCCCACGTTGTCCCACGTTGTCCCACGGTGTCCAACGATGTCCAACGGTGTCCCACGTTGTCCAACGGTGTCCCACGTTGTCCCACGTTGTCCCACGTTGTCCCACGTTGTTCCATGGTTTCCCACGTTGTCCCACGTTGTCCCACGTTGTCCCACGTTGTCCCACGTTGTCCCACGTTGTCCCACGTTGTCCCACGTTGTCCAACGGTGTCCCACGGTGTTCAACGGTGTCCCACGTTGTCCCACGTTGTCCCACGTTGTCCCACGTTGTCCCACGTTGTCCCACGTTGTCCCACGTTGTCCCGCGTTGTCCCACGGTGTCCAACGGTGTCCAACGATGTCCAACGGTGTCCAACGGTGTCCCACGATGTCCACCGATGTCCCACGGTGTCCAACGGTGTCCAACGGTGTCCAACGGTGTCCCACGGTGTCCAACGGTGTCCCACGTTGTCCCACGTTGTCCCACGTTGTCCCACGTTGTCCCACTGTGTCCAACGGTGTCCAACGATGTCCCACGTTGTCCCACGTTGTCCCACGTTGTCCCACGTTGTCCCACGATGTCCCACGTTGTCCCACGTTGTCCCACGTTGTCCCACGTTGTCCCACGTTGTCCCACGTTGTCCCACGTTGTCCCACGTTGTCCCACGTTGTCCCACGTTGTCCCACGTTGTCCTACGTTGTCCCACGTTGTCCCACGTTGTCCCACGGTGTCCAACGGTGTCCAACGGTGTCCAACGGTGTCCCACGGTGTCCAACGGTGTCCCACGTTGTCCCACGTTGTCCCACGTTGTCCCACGTTGTCCCACGTTGTCCCACGTTGTCCAACGATGTCCAACGTTGTCCCACGTTGTCCCACGTTGTCCCACGTTGTCCCACGTTGTCCCACGGTGTCCAACGGTGTCCAACGGTGTCCAACGGTGTCCCACGGTGTCCAACGGTGTCCCACGTTGTCCCACGTTGTCCCACGTTGTCCCACGTTGTCCCACGTTGTCCCACGTTGTCCAACGATGTCCAACGGTGTCCCACGTTGTCCCACGTTGTTCCATGGTTTCCCACGTTGTCCCACGTTGTCCCACGTTGTCCCACGGTGTCCAACGATGTCCAACGGTGTCCAACGGTGTCCAACGGTGTCCAACGGTGTCCCACGTTGTCCCACGTTGTCCCACGTTGTCCCACGGTGTCCAACGATGTCCAACGGTGTCCCACGATGTCCCACGTTGTCCAACGATGTCCAACGGTGTCCCACGTTGTCCCACGTTGTCCCACGTTGTCCCACGTTGTCCCACGTTGTCCCACGTTGTCCCACGTTGTCCCACGTTGTCCCACGTTGTCCCACGTTGTCCCACGTTGTCCCACGTTGTCCCACTGTGTCCAACGGTGTCCAACGATGTCCCACGTTGTCCCACGTTGTCCCACGTTGTCCCACGTTGTCCC
Organism: Bombus terrestris; assembly: GCF_910591885.1. Lineage (NCBI taxonomy): Eukaryota > Metazoa > Arthropoda > Insecta > Hymenoptera > Apidae > Bombus > Bombus terrestris. The sequence continues at coordinate 21,905 of NW_025963633.1, read as the reverse complement.
ACGATGTCCCACGTTGTCCCACGTTGTCCCACGTTGTCCCACGTTGTCCCACGTTGTCCCACGTTGTCCCACGTTGTCCCACGTTGTCCCACGTTGTCCCACGGTGTCCAACGGTGTCCAACGATGTCCAACGGTGTCCAACGGTGTCCCACGGTGTCCAACGGTGTCCAGCGATGTCCAACGGTGTCCAACGGTGTCCCACGTTGTCCCACGTTGTCCCACGGTGTCCAACGATGTCCAACGGTGTCCCACGTTGTCCCACGTTGTCCCACGTTGTCCCACGTTGTTCCATGGTTTCCCACGTTGTCCCACGTTGTCCCACGTTGTCCCACGTTGTCCCACGTTGTCCCACGTTGTCCCACGTTGTCCCACGTTGTCCCACGGTGTCCCACGTTGTCCCACGTTGTCCCACGTTGTCCCACGTTGTCCCACGTTGTCCCACGTTGTCCCACGGTGTCCAACGATGTCCCACGTTGTCCCACGGTGTCCAACGGTGTCCAACGATGTCCAACGGTGTCCAACGGTGTCCCACGATGTCCACCGATGTCCCACGTTGTCCCACGGTGTCCAACGGTGTCCAACGATGTCCAACGGTGTCCAACGGTGTCCCACGATGTCCACCGATGTCCAACGGTGTCCAACGGTGTCCAACGGTGTCCAACGGTGGCCAACGATGTCCAACGATGTCCCACGTTGTCCCACGTTGTCCCACGGTGTCCAACGATGTCCAACGGTGTCCCACGTTGTCCCACGTTGTCCCACGTTGTCCCACGTTGTCCCACGTTGTCCCACGGTGTCCAACGATGTCCAACGGTGTCCCACGTTGTCCCACGTTGTCCCACGTTGTCCCACGTTGTCCCACGTTGTCCCACGATGTCCCACGTTGTCCCACGTTGTCCCACGTTGTCCCACGTTGTCCCACGTTGTCCCACGTTGTCCCACGTTGTCCCACGTTGTCCCACGTTGTCCCACGTTGTCCCACGTTGTCCCACGTTGTCCCACGTTGTCCCACGTTGTCCCACGTTGTCCCACGTTGTCCAACGATGTCCAACGTTGTCCCACGTTGTCCCACGTTGTCCCACGTTGTCCCACGTTGTCCCACGGTGTCCAACGGTGTCCAACGGTGTCCAACGGTGTCCCACGGTGTCCAACGGTGTCCCACGTTGTCCCACGTTGTCCCACGTTGTCCCACGTTGTCCCACGTTGTCCAACGATGTCCAACGGTGTCCCACGGTGTCCAACGGTGTCCCACGTTGTCCCACGTTGTCCCACGTTGTCCCACGTTGTCCCACGTTGTCCCACGTTGTCCCACGTTGTCCCACGTTGTCCCACGTTGTCCCACGTTGTCCAACGGTGTACAACGATGTCCAACGGTGTCCCACGTTGTCCAACGGTGTCCCACGTTGTCCCACGTTGTCCCACGTTGTCCCACGTTGTCCCACGATGTCCCACGTTGTCCCACGTTGTCCCACGTTGTCCCACGTTGTCCCACGTTGTCCAACGATGTCCAACGGTGTCCCACGTTGTCCCACGTTGTTCCATGGTTTCCCACGTTGTCCCACGTTGTCCCACGTTGTCCCACGGTGTCCAACGATGTCCAACGGTGTCCCACGATGTCCACCGATGTCCAACGGTGTCCAACGGTGTCCAATGGTGTCCAACGGTGTCCAACGATGTCCAACGATGTCCAACGATGTCCAACGGTGTCCAACGATGTCCAACGATGTCCAACGGTGTCCCACGATGTCCAACGATGTCCAACGATGTCCAACGGTGTCCAACGGTGTCCCACGTTGTCCCACGTTGTCCCACGTTGTCCCACGGTGTCCAACGATGTCCAACGGTGTCCCACGTTGTCCCACGTTGTCCCACGTTGTCCCACGTTGTCCCACGATGTCCCACGTTTTCCCACGTTGTCCCACGTTGTCCCACGTTGTCCCACGTTGTCCCACGTTGTCCCACGTTGTCCCACGTTGTCCCACGGTGTCCAACGGTGTCCAACGATGTCCAACGGTGTCCAACGGTGTCCCACGTTGTCCCACGTTGTCCCACGTTGTCCCACGTTGTCCCACGGTGTCCAACGATGTCCAACGGTGTCCCACGTTGTCCAACGGTGTCCCACGTTGTCCCACGTTGTCCCACGTTGTCCCACGTTGTCCCACGTTGTCCCACGTTGTCCCACGTTGTCCCACGTTGTCCCACGGTGTCCAACGATGTCCAACGGTGTCCCACGGTGTCCAACGATGTCCAACGGTGTCCCACGTTGTCCCACGGTGTCCAACGATGTCCAACGGTGTCCCACGTTGTCCCACGTTGTCCCACGTTGTCCCACGTTGTTCCATGGTTTCCCACGTTGTCCCACGTTGTCCCACGTTGTCCCACGGTGTCCAACGATGTCCAACCGTGTCCAACGGTGTCCCACGGTGTCCAACGGTGTCCCACGTTGTCCCACGTTGTCCCACGTTGTCCCACGTTGTCCCACGTTGTCCAACGGTGTCCCACGGTGTTCAACGGTGTCCCACGTTGTCCCACGTTGTCCCACGTTGTCCCACGTTGTCCCACGTTGTCCCACGTTGTCCCACGGTGTCCAACGGTGTCCAACGATGTCCAACGGTGTCCAACGGTGTCCCACGGTGTCCAACGGTGTCCAACGATGTCCAACGGTGTCCAACGGTGTCCCACGTTGTCCCACGTTGTCCCACGGTGTCCAACGATGTCCAACGGTGTCCCACGTTGTCCCACGTTGTCCCACGTTGTCCCACGTTGTTCCATGGTTTCCCACGTTGTCCCACGTTGTCCCACGTTGTCCCACGGTGTCCAACGATGTCCAACGGTGTCCAACGGTGTCCCACGGTGTCCAACGGTGTCCCACGTTGTCCCACGTTGTCCCACGTTGTCCCACGTTGTCCCACGTTGTCCAACGGTGTCCCACGGTGTTCAACGGTGTCCCACGTTGTCCCACGTTGTCCCACGTTGTCCCACGTTGTCCCACGTTGTCCCACGTTGTCCCACGTTGTCCCACGTTGTCCCACGTTGTCCAACGGTGTACAACGATGTCCAACGGTGTCCCACGTTGTCCAACGGTGTCCCACGTTGTCCCACGTTGTCCCACGTTGTCCCACGTTGTCCCACGATGTCCCACGTTGTCCCACGTTGTCCCACGTTGTCCCACGTTGTCCCACGTTGTCCAACGATGTCCAACGGTGTCCCACGTTGTCCCACGTTGTTCCATGGTTTCCCACGTTGTCCCACGTTGTCCCACGTTGTCCCACGGTGTCCAACGATGTCCAACGGTGTCCCACGATGTCCACCGATGTCCAACGGTGTCCAACGGTGCCCAACGGTGTCCAACGGTGTCCAACGATGTCCAACGATGTCCAACGATGTCCAACGGTGTCCAACGATGTCCAACGATGTCCAACGGTGTCCCACGATGTCCAACGATGTCCAACGATGTGCAACGGTGTCCAACGGTGTCCCACGTTGTCCCACGTTGTCCCACGTTGTCCCACGGTGTCCAACGATGTCCAACGGTGTCCCACGTTGTCCAACGGTGTCCCACGTTGTCCCACGTTGTCCCACGTTGTCCCACGTTGTCCCACGATGTCCCACGTTGTCCCACGTTGTCCCTTGTTGTCCCACGTTGTCCCACGTTGTCCCACGTTGTCCCACGTTGTCCCACGTTGTCCCACGGTGTCCAACGGTGTCCAACGATGTCCAACGGTGTCCAACGGTGTCCCACGTTGTACCACGTTGTCCCACGTTGTCCCACGTTGTCCCACGTTGTCCCACGGTGTCCAACGATGTCCAACGGTGTCCCACGTTGTCCAACGGTGTCCCACGTTGTCCCACGTTGTCCCACGTTGTCCCACGTTGTCCCACGTTGTCCCACGTTGTCCCACGTTGTCCCACGGTGTCCAACGATGTCCAACGGTGTCCCACGGTGTCCAACGATGTCCAACGGTGTCCCACGTTGTCCCACGGTGTCCAACGATGTCCAACGGTGTCCCACGTTGTCCCACGTTGTCCCACGTTGTCCCACGTTGTTCCATGGTTTCCCACGTTGTCCCACGTTGTCCCACGTTGTCCCACGGTGTCCAACGATGTCCAACCGTGTCCAACGGTGTCCCACGGTGTCCAACGGTGTCCCACGTTGTCCCACGTTGTCCCACGTTGTCCCACGTTGTCCCACGTTGTCCAACGGTGTCCCACGGTGTTCAACGGTGTCCCACGTTGTCCCACGTTGTCCCACGTTGTCCCACGTTGTCCCACGTTGTCCCACGTTGTCCCACGGTGTCCAACGGTGTCCAACGATGTCCAACGGTGTCCAACGGTGTCCCACGGAGTCCAACGGTGTCCAACGATGTCCAACGGTGTCCAACGGTGTCCCACGTTGTCCCACGTTGTCCCACGGTGTCCAACGATGTCCAACGGTGTCCCACGTTGTCCCACGTTGTTCCATGGTTTCCCACGTTGTCCCACGTTGTCCCACGTTGTCCCACGGTGTCCAACGATGTCCAACGGTGTCCAACGGTGTCCCACGGTGTCCAACGGTGTCCCACGTTGTCCCACGTTGTCCCACGTTGTCCCACGTTGTCCCACGTTGTCCAACGGTGTCCCACGGTGTTCAACGGTGTCCCACGTTGTCCCACGTTGTCCCACGTTGTCCCACGTTGTCCCACGTTGTCCCACGTTGTCCCACGTTGTCCCACGTTGTCCCACGGTGTCCAACGGTGTCCAACGATGTCCAACGGTGTCCAACGGTGTCCCACGATGTCCACCGATGTCCAACGGTGTCCAACGGTGTCCAACGGTGTCCAACGGTGTCCAACGATGTCCAACGATGTCCAACCATGTCCAACGGTGTCCAACGATGTCCAACGATGTCCAACGGTGTCCCACGTTGTCCCACGTTGTCCCACGTTGTCCAACGATGTCCAACGGTGTCCCACGTTGTCCCACGTTGTCCCACGTTGTCCCACGTTGTCCCACGTTGTCCCACGTTGTCCCACGTTGTCCCACGTTGTCCCACGTTGTCCCACGTTGTCCCACGTTGTCCAACGGTGTCCAACGATGTCCAACGGTGTCCCACGTTGTCCAACGGTGTCCCACGTTGTCCCACGTTGTCCCACGTTGTCCCACGATGTCCCACGTTGTCCCACGTTGTCCCACGTTGTCCCACGATGTCCCACGTTGTAACACGTTGTCCCACGTTGTCCCACGTTGTCCCACGTTGTCCCACGTTGTCCCACGTTGTCCCACGTTGTCCCACGTTGTCCCACGTTGTCCAACGGTGTCCAACGATGTCCAACGGTGTCCCACGTTGTCCAACGGTGTCCCACGTTGTCCCACGTTGTCCCACGTTGTCCCACGTTGTCCCACGATGTCCCACGTTGTCCCACGTTGTCCCACGTTGTCCCACGTTGTCCCACGTTGTCCAACGATGTCCAACGGTGTCCCACGTTGTCCCACGTTGTCCCACGTTGTCCCACGTTGTCCCACGATGTCCAACGATGTCCAACGGTGTCCAACGATGTCCAACGATGTCCAACGTTGTCCAACGGTGTCCCACGTTGTCCCACGTTGTCCCACGTTGTCCCACCTTGTCCCACGATGTCCCACGTTGTCCCACGTTGTCCCACGTTGTCCCACGTTGTCCCACGTTGTCCCACGTTGTCCCACGTTGTCCCACGTTGTCCCACGTTGTTCCATGGTTTCCCACGTTGTCCCACGTTGTCCCACGTTGTCCCACGGTGTCCAACGATGTCCAACGGTGTCCAACGGTGTCCCACGGTGTCCAACGGTGTCCCACGTTGTCCCACGTTGTCCCACGTTGTCCCACGTTGTCCCACGTTGTCCCACGGTGTCCCACGGTGTCCAACGGTGTCCCACGTTGTCCCACGTTGTCCCACGTTGTCCCACGTTGTCCCACGTTGTCCCACGTTGTCCCATGTTGTCCCACGTTGTCCCACGTTGTCCCACGTTGTCCTACGTTGTCCCACGTTGTCCCACGTTGTCCCACGGTGTCCAACGGTGTCCCACGTTGTCCCACGTTGTCCCACGTTGTCCCACGTTGTCCCACGTTGTCCCACGGTGTCCCACGTTGTCCCACGTTGTCCCACGTTGTCCCACGTTGTCCCACGTTGTCCCACGTTGTCCCACGTTGTCCCACGTTGTCCCACGGTGTCCAACGGTGTCCAACGATGTCCAACGGTGTCCAACGGTGTCCCACGGTGTCCAACGGTGTCCAACGATGTCCAACGGTGTCCAACGGTGTCCCACGTTGTCCCACGTTGTCCCACGGTGTCCAACGATGTCCAACGGTGTCCCACGTTGTCCCACGTTGTCCCACGTTGTCCCACGTTGTTCCATGGTTTCCCACGTTGTCCCACGTTGTCCCACGTTGTCCCACGGTGTCCAACGATGTCCAACGGTGTCCAACGGTGTCCCACGGTGTCCAACGGTGTCCCACGTTGTCCCACGTTGTCCCACTTTGTCCCACGTTGTCCCACGTTGTCCAACGGTGTCCCACGGAGTTCAACGGTGTCCCACGTTGTCCCACGTTGTCCCACGTTGTCCCACGTTGTCCCACGTAGTCCCACGTTGTCCCACGTTGTCCCACGTTGTCCCACGGTGTCCAACGGTGTCCAACGATGTCCAACGGTGTCCAACGGTGTCCCACGATGTCCACCGATGTCCAACGGTGTCCAACGGTGTCCAACGGTGTCCAACGGTGTCCAACGATGTCCAACGATGTCCAACGATGTCCAACGATGTCCAACGGTGTCCAACGGTGTCCCACGTTGTCCCACGTTGTCCCACGTTGTCCCACGGTGTCCAACGATGTCCAACGGTGTCCCACGTTGTCCCACGTTGTCCCACGTTGTCCCACGTTGTCCCACGTTGTCCCACGGTGTCCAACGATGTCCAACGGTGTCCCACGTTGTCCCACGTTGTCCCACGTTGTCCCACGTTGTCCCACGTTGTCCCACGATGTCCCACGTTGTCCCACGTTGTCCCACGTTGTCCCACGTTGTCCCACGTTGTCCCACGTTGTCCCACGTTGTCCCACGTTGTCCAACGGTGTCCAACGATGTCCAACGGTGTCCCACGTTGTCCAACGGTGTCCCACGTTGTCCCACGTTGTCCCACGGTGTCCCACGTTGTCCCACGATGTCCCACGTTGTCCCACGTTGTCCCACGTTGTCCCACGTTGTCCCACGTTGTCCAACGATGTCCAACGGTGTCCCACGTTGTCCCACGTTGTTCCATGGTTTCCCACGTTGTCCCACGTTGTCCCACGTTGTCCCACGGTGTCCAACGATGTCCAACGGTGTCCCACGATGTCCACCGATGTCCAACGGTGTCCAACGGTGTCCAACGGTGTCCAACGGTGTCCAACGATGTCCAACGATGTCCAACGATGTCCAACGGTGTCCAACGATGTCCAACGATGTCCAACGGTGTCCCACGATGTCCAACGATGTCCAACGATGTCCAACGGTGTCCAACGGTGTCCCACGTTGTCCCACGTTGTCCCACGTTGTCCCACGGTGTCCAACGATGTCCAACGGTGTCCCACGTTGTCCAACGGTGTCCCACGTTGTCCCACGTTGTCCCACGTTGTCCCACGTTGTTCCATGGTTTCCCACGTTGTCCCACGTTGTCCCACGTTGTCCCACGTTGTCCCACGTTGTCCCACGTTGTCCCACGTTGTCCCACGTTGTCCAACGGTGTCCCACGGTGTTCAACGGTGTCCCACGTTGTCCCACGTTGTCCCACGTTGTCCCACGTTGTCCCACGTTGTCCCACGTTGTCCCACGTTGTCCCGCGTTGTCCCACGGTGTCCAACGGTGTCCAACGATGTCCAACGGTGTCCAACGGTGTCCCACGATGTCCACCGATGTCCCACGGTGTCCAACGGTGTCCAACGGTGTCCAACGGTGTCCCACGGTGTCCAACGGTGTCCCACGTTGTCCCACGTTGTCCCACGTTGTCCCACGTTGTCCCACTGTGTCCAACGGTGTCCAACGATGTCCCACGTTGTCCCACGTTGTCCCACGTTGTCCCACGTTGTCCCACGATGTCCCACGTTGTCCCACGTTGTCCCACGTTGTCCCACGTTGTCCCACGTTGTCCCACGTTGTCCCACGTTGTCCCACGTTGTCCCACGTTGTCCCACGTTGTCCCACGTTGTCCTACGTTGTCCCACGTTGTCCCACGTTGTCCCACGGTGTCCAACGGTGTCCAACGGTGTCCCACGGTGTCCCACGGTGTCCAACGGTGTCCCACGTTGTCCCACGTTGTCCCACGTTGTCCCACGTTGTCCCACGTTGTCCCACGTTGTCCAACGATGTCCAACGTTGTCCCACGTTGTCCCACGTTGTCCCACGTTGTCCCACGTTGTCCCACGGTGTCCAACGGTGTCCAACGGTGTCCAACGGTGTCCCACGGTGTCCAACGGTGTCCCACGTTGTCCCACGTTGTCCCACGTTGTCCCACGTTGTCCCACGTTGTCCCACGGTGTCCAACGATGTCCAACGGTGTCCCACGTTGTCCCACGTTGTTCCATGGTTTCCCACGTTGTCCCACGTTGTCCCACGTTGTCCCACGGTGTCCAACGATGTCCAACGGTGTCCAACGGTGTCCAACGGTGTCCAACGGTGTCCCACGTTGTCCCACGTTGTCCCACGTTGTCCCACGGTGTCCAACGATGTCCAACGGTGTCCCACGATGTCCCACGTTGTCCAACGATGTCCAACGGTGTCCCACGTTGTCCCACGTTGTCCCACGTTGTCCCACGTTGTCCCACGTTGTCCCACGTTGTCCCACGTTGTCCCACGTTGTCCCACGTTGTCCCACGTTGTCCCACGTTGTCCCACGTTGTCCCACTGTGTCCAACGGTGTCCAACGATGTCCCACGTTGTCCCACGTTGTCCCACGTTGTCCCACGTTGTCCCACGATGTCCCACGTTGTCCCACGTTGTCCCACGTTGTCCCACGTTGTCCCACGTTGTCCCACGTTGTCCCACGTTGTCCCACGTTGTCCCACGTTGTCCCACGGTGTCCAACGGTGTCCAACGATGTCCAACGGTGTCCAACGGTGTCCCACGGTGTCCAACGGTGTCCAGCGATGTCCAACGGTGTCCAACGGTGTCCCACGTTGTCCCACGTTGTCCCACGGTGTCCAACGATGTCCAACGGTGTCCCACGTTGTCCCACGTTGTCCCACGTTGTCCCACGTTGTTCCATGGTTTCCCACGTTGTCCCACGTTGTCCCACGTTGTCCCACGTTGTCCCACGTTGTCCCACGTTGTCCCACGTTGTCCCACGTTGTCCCACGGTGTCCCACGTTGTCCCACGTTGTCCCACGTTGTCCCACGTTGTCCCACGTTGTCCCACGTTGTCCCACGGTGTCCAACGATGTCCCACGTTGTCCCACGGTGTCCAACGGTGTCCAACGATGTCCAACGGTGTCCAACGGTGTCCCACGATGTCCACCGATGTCCCACGTTGTCCCACGGTGTCCAACGGTGTCCAACGATGTCCAACGGTGTCCAACGGTGTCCCACGATGTCCACCGATGTCCAACGGTGTCCAACGGTGTCCAACGGTGTCCAACGGTGTCCAACGATGTCCAACGATGTCCCACGTTGTCCCACGTTGTCCCACGGTGTCCAACGATGTCCAACGGTGTCCCACGTTGTCCCACGTTGTCCCACGTTGTCCCACGTTGTCCCACGTTGTCCCACGGTGTCCAACGATGTCCAACGGTGTCCCACGTTGTCCCACGTTGTCCCACGTTGTCCCACGTTGTCCCACGTTGTCCCACGATGTCCCACGTTGTCCCACGTTGTCCCACGTTGTCCCACGTTGTCCCACGTTGTCCCACGTTGTCCCACGTTGTCCCACGTTGTCCCACGTTGTCCCACGTTGTCCCACGTTGTCCCACGTTGTCCCACGTTGTCCCACGTTGTCCCACGTTGTCCCACGTTGTCCAACGATGTCCAACGTTGTCCCACGTTGTCCCACGTTGTCCCACGTTGTCCCACGTTGTCCCACGGTGTCCAACGGTGTCCAACGGTGTCCAACGGTGTCCCACGGTGTCCAACGGTGTCCCACGTTGTCCCACGTTGTCCCACGTTGTCCCACGTTGTCCCACGTTGTCCAACGATGTCCAACGGTGTCCCACGGTGTCCAACGGTGTCCCACGTTGTCCCACACAGTCCCACGTTGTCCCACGTTGTCCCACGTTGTCCCACGTTGTCCCACGTTGTCCCACGTTGTCCCACGTTGTCCCACGTTGTCCAACGGTGTACAACGATGTCCAACGGTGTCCCACGGTGTCCAACGGTGTCCCACGTTGTCCCACACAGTCCCACGTTGTCCCACGTTGTCCCACGTTGTCCCACGTTGTCCCACGTTGTCCCACGTTGTCCCACGTTGTCCCACGTTGTCCAACGGTGTACAACGATGTCCAACGGTGTCCCACGATGTCCACCGATGTCCAACGGTGTCCAACGGTGTCCAACGGTGTCCAACGGTGGCCAACGATGTCCAACGATGTCCCACGTTGTCCCACGTTGTCCCACGGTGTCCAACGATGTCCAACGGTGTCCCACGATGTCCCACGTTGTCCCACGTTGTCCCACGTTGTCCCACGTTGTCCCACGTTGTCCAACGATGTCCAACGGTGTCCCACGTTGTCCCACGTTGTTCCATGGTTTCCCACGTTGTCCCACGTTGTCCCACGTTGTCCCACGGTGTCCAACGATGTCCAACGGTGTCCCACGATGTCCACCGATGTCCAACGGTGTCCAACGGTGTCCAATGGTGTCCAACGGTGTCCAACGATGTCCAACGATGTCCAACGATGTCCAACGGTGTCCAACGATGTCCAACGATGTCCAACGGTGTCCCACGATGTCCAACGATGTCCAACGATGTCCAACGGTGTCCAACGGTTTCCCACGTTGTCCCACGTTGTCCCACGTTGTCCCACGGTGTCCAACGATGTCCAACGGTGTCCCACGTTGTCCCACGTTGTCCCACGTTGTCCCACGTTGTCCCACGATGTCCCACGTTTTCCCACGTTGTCCCACGTTGTCCCACGTTGTCCCACGTTGTCCCACGTTGTCCCACGTTGTCCCACGTTGTCCCACGGTGTCCAACGGTGTCCAACGATGTCCAACGGTGTCCAACGGTGTCCCACGTTGTCCCACGTTGTCCCACGTTGTCCCACGTTGTCCCACGGTGTCCAACGATGTCCAACGGTGTCCCACGTTGTCCAACGGTGTCCCACGTTGTCCCACGTTGTCCCACGTTGTCCCACGTTGTCCCACGTTGTCCCACGTTGTCCCACGTTGTCCCACGTTGTCCCACGGTGTCCAACGATGTCCAACGGTGTCCCACGGTGTCCAACGATGTCCAACGGTGTCCCACGTTGTCCCACGGTGTCCAACGATGTCCAACGGTGTCCCACGTTGTCCCACGTTGTCCCACGTTGTCCCACGTTGTTCCATGGTTTCCCACGTTGTCCCACGTTGTCCCACGTTGTCCCACGGTGTCCAACGATGTCCAACCGTGTCCAACGGTGTCCCACGGTGTCCAACGGTGTCCCACGTTGTCCCACGTTGTCCCACGTTGTCCCACGTTGTCCCACGTTGTCCAACGGTGTCCCACGGTGTTCAACGGTGTCCCACGTTGTCCCACGTTGTCCCACGTTGTCCCACGTTGTCCCACGTTGTCCCACGTTGTCCCACGGTGTCCAACGGTGTCCAACGATGTCCAACGGTGTCCAACGGTGTCCCACGGTGTCCAACGGTGTCCAACGATGTCCAACGGTGTCCAACGGTGTCCCACGTTGTCCCACGTTGTCCCACGGTGTCCAACGATGTCCAACGGTGTCCCACGTTGTCCCACGTTGTCCCACGTTGTCCCACGTTGTTCCATGGTTTCCCACGTTGTCCCACGTTGTCCCACGTTGTCCCACGGTGTCCAACGATGTCCAACGGTGTCCAACGGTGTCCCACGGTGTCCAACGGTGTCCCACGTTGTCCCACGTTGTCCCACGTTGTCCCACGTTGTCCCACGTTGTCCAACGGTGTCCCACGGTGTTCAACGGTGTCCCACGTTGTCCCACGTTGTCCCACGTTGTCCCACGTTGTCCCACGTTGTCCCACGTTGTCCCACGTTGTCCCACGTTGTCCCACGTTGTCCAACGGTGTACAACGATGTCCAACGGTGTCCCACGTTGTCCAACGGTGTCCCACGTTGTCCCACGTTGTCCCACGTTGTCCCACGTTGTCCCACGATGTCCCACGTTGTCCCACGTTGTCCCACGTTGTCCCACGTTGTCCCACGTTGTCCAACGATGTCCAACGGTGTCCCACGTTGTCCCACGTTGTTCCATGGTTTCCCACGTTGTCCCACGTTGTCCCACGTTGTCCCACGGTGTCCAACGATGTCCAACGGTGTCCCACGATGTCCACCGATGTCCAACGGTGTCCAACGGTGTCCAACGGTGTCCAACGGTGTCCAACGATGTCCAACGATGTCCAACGATGTCCAACGGTGTCCAACGATGTCCAACGATGTCCAACGGTGTCCCACGATGTCCAACGATGTCCAACGATGTGCAACGGTGTCCAACGGTGTCCCACGTTGTCCCACGTTGTCCCACGTTGTCCCACGGTGTCCAACGATGTCCAACGGTGTCCCACGTTGTCCAACGGTGTCCCACGTTGTCCCACGTTGTCCCACGTTGTCCCACGTTGTCCCACGATGTCCCACGTTGTCCCACGTTGTCCCTTGTTGTCCCACGTTGTCCCACGTTGTCCCACGTTGTCCCACGTTGTCCCACGTTGTCCCACGGTGTCCAACGGTGTCCAACGATGTCCAACGGTGTCCAACGGTGTCCCACGTTGTACCACGTTGTCCCACGTTGTCCCACGTTGTCCCACGTTGTCCCACGGTGTCCAACGATGTCCAACGGTGTCCCACGTTGTCCAACGGTGTCCCACGTTGTCCCACGTTGTCCCACGTTGTCCCACGTTGTCCCACGTTGTCCCACGTTGTCCCACGTTGTCCCACGGTGTCCAACGATGTCCAACGGTGTCCCACGGTGTCCAACGGTGTCCAACGGTGTCCCACGTTGTCCCACGGTGTCCAACGATGTCCAACGGTGTCCCACGTTGTCCCACGTTGTCCCACGTTGTCCCACGTTGTTCCATGGTTTCCCACGTTGTCCCACGTTGTCCCACGTTGTCCCACGGTGTCCAACGATGTCCAACCGTGTCCAACGGTGTCCCACGGTGTCCAACGGTGTCCCACGTTGTCCCACGTTGTCCCACGTTGTCCCACGTTGTCCCACGTTGTCCAACGGTGTCCCACGGTGTTCAACGGTGTCCCACGTTGTCCCACGTTGTCCCACGTTGTCCCACGTTGTCCCACGTTGTCCCACGTTGTCCCACGGTGTCCAACGGTGTCCAACGATGTCCAACGGTGTCCAACGGTGTCCCACGGAGTCCAACGGTGTCCAACGATGTCCAACGGTGTCCAACGGTGTCCCACGTTGTCCCACGTTGTCCCACGGTGTCCAACGATGTCCAACGGTGTCCCACGTTGTCCCACGTTGTTCCATGGTTTCCCACGTTGTCCCACGTTGTCCCACGTTGTCCCACGGTGTCCAACGATGTCCAACGGTGTCCAACGGTGTCCCACGGTGTCCAACGGTGTCCCACGTTGTCCCACGTTGTCCCACGTTGTCCCACGTTGTCCCACGTTGTCCAACGGTGTCCCACGGTGTTCAACGGTGTCCCACGTTGTCCCACGTTGTCCCACGTTGTCCCACGTTGTCCCACGTTGTCCCACGTTGTCCCACGTTGTCCCACGTTGTCCCACGGTGTCCAACGGTGTCCAACGATGTCCAACGGTGTCCAACGGTGTCCCACGATGTCCACCGATGTCCAACGGTGTCCAACGGTGTCCAACGGTGTCCAACGGTGTCCAACGATGTCCAACGATGTCCAACCATGTCCAACGGTGTCCAACGATGTCCAACGATGTCCAACGGTGTCCCACGTTGTCCCACGTTGTCCCACGTTGTCCAACGATGTCCAACGGTGTCCCACGTTGTCCCACGTTGTCCCACGTTGTCCCACGTTGTCCCACGTTGTCCCACGTTGTCCCACGTTGTCCCACGTTGTCCCACGTTGTCCCACGTTGTCCCACGTTGTCCAACGGTGTCCAACGATGTCCAACGGTGTCCCACGTTGTCCAACGGTGTCCCACGTTGTCCCACGTTGTCCCACGTTGTCCCACGATGTCCCACGTTGTCCCACGTTGTCCCACGTTGTCCCACGATGTCCCACGTTGTAACACGTTGTCCCACGTTGTCCCACGTTGTCCCACGTTGTCCCACGTTGTCCCACGTTGTCCCACGTTGTCCCACGTTGTCCCACGTTGTCCAACGGTGTCCAACGGTGTCCAACGGTGTCCCACGTTGTCCAACGGTGTCCCACGTTGTCCCACGTTGTCCCACGTTGTCCCACGTTGTCCCACGATGTCCCACGTTGTCCCACGTTGTCCCACGTTGTCCCACGTTGTCCCACGTTGTCCAACGATGTCCAACGGTGTCCCACGTTGTCCCACGTTGTCCCACGTTGTCCCACGTTGTCCCACGGTGTCCAACGATGTCCAACGGTGTCCAACGATGTCCAACGATGTCCAACGTTGTCCAACGGTGTCCCACGTTGTCCCACGTTGTCCCACGTTGTCCCACCTTGTCCCACGATGTCCCACGTTGTCCCACGTTGTCCCACGTTGTCCCACGTTGTCCCACGTTGTCCCACGTTGTCCCACGTTGTCCCACGTTGTCCCACGTTGTTCCATGGTTTCCCACGTTGTCCCACGTTGTCCCACGTTGTCCCACGGTGTCCAACGATGTCCAACGGTGTCCAACGGTGTCCCACGGTGTCCAACGGTGTCCCACGTTGTCCCACGTTGTCCCACGTTGTCCCACGTTGTCCCACGTTGTCCAACGGTGTCCCACGGTGTTCAACGGTGTCCCACGTTGTCCCACGTTGTCCCACGTTGTCCCACGTTGTCCCACGTTGTCCCACGTTGTCCCATGTTGTCCCACGTTGTCCCACGTTGTCCCACGGTGTCCAACGGTGTCCAACGATGTCCAACGGTGTCCAACGGTGTCCCACGGTGTCCAACGGTGTCCCACGTTGTCCCACGGTGTCCAACGGTGTCCAACGGTGTCCAACGGTGTCCCACGGTGTCCAACGGTGTCCCACGTTGTCCCACGTTGTCCCACGTTGTCCCACGTTGTCCCACGTTGTCCCACGTTGTCCAACGATGTCCAACGGTGTCCCACGGTGTCCAACGGTGTCCCACGTTGTCCCACGTTGTCCCACGTTGTCCCACGTTGTCCCACGTTGTTCCATGGTTTCCCACGTTGTCCCACGTTGTCCCACGTTGTCCCACGTTGTCCAACGATGTCCAACGGTGTCCCACGTTGTCGCACGTTGTTCCATGGTTTCCCACGTTGTCCCACGTTGTCCCACGTTGTCCCACGGTGTCCAACGATGTCCAACGGTGTCCAACGGTGTCCCACGGTGTCCAACGGTGTCCCACGTTGTCCCACGTTGTCCCACGTTGTCCCACGTTGTCCCACGTTGTCCAACGGTGTCCCACGGTGTTCAACGGTGTCCCACGTTGTCCCACGTTGTCCCACGTTGTCCCACGTTGTCCCACGTTGTCCCACGTTGTCCCACGGTGTCCAACGGTGTCCAACGATGTCCAACGGTGTCCAACGGTGTCCCACGGTGTCCAACGGTGTCCCACGTTGTCCCACGGTGTCCAACGGTGTCCAACGGTGTCCAACGGTGTCCCACGGTGTCCAACGGTGTCCCACGTTGTCCCACGTTGTCCCACGTTGTCCCACGTTGTCCCACGTTGTCCCACGTTGTCCCACGTTGTCCCACGTTGTCCCACGTTGTCCCACGTTGTCCCACGTTGTCCCACGTTGTCCCACGTTGTCCCACGGTGTCCAACGATGTCCAACGGTGTCCCACGTTGTCCCACGTTGTCCAACGATGTCCAACGGTGTCCCACGTTGTCCCACGTTGTCCCACGTTGTCCCACGTTGTCCCACGTTGTCCCACGTTGTCCCACGTTGTCCCACGTTGTCCCACGTTGTCCCACGTTGTCCCACGTTGTCCCACGTTGTCCCACGTTGTCCCACGTTGTCCCACGGTGTCCAACGGTGTCCAACGATGTCCCACGTTGTCCCACGTTGTCCCACGTTGTCCCACGTTGTCCCACGATGTCCCACGTTGTCCCACGTTGTCCCACGTTGTCCCACGTTGTCCCACGTTGTCCCACGTTGTCCCACGTTGTCCCACGTTGTCCCACGTTGTCCCACGGTGTCCAACGGTGTCCAACGATGTCCAACGGTGTCCAACGGTGTCCCACGGTGTCCAACGGTGTCCAGCGATGTCCAACGGTGTCCAACGGTGTCCCACGTTGTCCCACGTTGTCCCACGGTGTCCAACGATGTCCAACGGTGTCCCACGTTGTCCCACGTTGTCCCACGTTGTCCCACGTTGTTCCATGGTTTCCCACGTTGTCCCACGTTGTCCCACGTTGTCCCACGTTGTCCCACGTTGTCCCACGTTGTCCCACGGTGTCCAACGATGTCCCACGTTGTCCCACGGTGTCCAACGGTGTCCAGCGATGTCCAACGGTGTCCAACGGTGTCCCACGATGTCCACCGATGTCCAACGGTGTCCAACGGTGTCCAACGGTGTCCAACGGTGTCCAACGATGTCCAACGATGTCCAACGATGTCCAACGGTGTCCAACGATGTCCAACGATGTCCAACGGTGTCCCACGATGTCCAACGATGTCCAACGATGTCCAACGGTGTCCAACGATGTCCCACGTTGTCCCACGTTGTCCCACGTTGTCCCACGGTGTCCAACGATGTCCAACGGTGTCCCACGTTGTCCCACGTTGTCCCACGTTGTCCCACGTTGTCCCACGTTGTCCCACGGTGTCCAACGATGTCCAACGGTGTCCCACGTTGTCCCACGTTGTCCCACGTTGTACCACGTTGTCCCACGTTGTCCCACGATGTCCCACGTTGTCCCACGTTGTCCCACGTTGTCCCACGTTGTCCCACGTTGTCCCACGTTGTCCCACGTTGTCCCACGTTGTCCCACGTTGTCCCACGTTGTCCCACGTTGTCCCACGTTGTCCCACGTTGTCCAACGATGTCCAACGTTGTCCCACGTTGTCCCACGTTGTCCCACGTTGTCCCACGTTGTCCCACGGTGTCCAACGGTGTCCAACGGTGTCCAACGGTGTCCCACGGTGTCCAACGGTGTCCCACGTTGTCCCACGTTGTCCCACGTTGTCCCACGTTGTCCCACGTTGTCCCACGTTGTCCAACGATGTCCAACGGTGTCCCACGGTGTCCAACGGTGTCCCACGTTGTCCCACGTTGTCCCACGTTGTCCCACGTTGTCCCACGTTGTCCCACGTTGTCCCACGTTGTCCCACGATGTCCCACGTTGTCCCACGTTGTCCCACGTTGTCCCACGTTGTCCCACGTTGTCCCACGTTGTCCCACGTTGTCCCACGTTGTCCCACGTTGTCCAACGGTGTACAACGATGTCCAACGGTGTCCCACGTTGTCCAACGGTGTCCCACGTTGTCCCACGTTGTCCCACGTTGTCCCACGTTGTCCCACGATGTCCCACGTTGTCCCACGTTGTCCCACGTTGTCCCACGTTGTCCCACGTTGTCCAACGATGTCCAACGGTGTCCCACGTTGTCCCACGTTGTTCCATGGTTTCCCACGTTGTCCCACGTTGTCCCACGTTGTCCCACGGTGTCCAACGATGTCCAACGGTGTCCCACGATGTCCACCGATGTCCAACGGTGTCCAACGGTGTCCAACGGTGTCCAACGGTGTCCAACGATGTCCAACGATGTCCAACGATGTCCAACGGTGTCCAACGATGTCCAACGATGTCCAACGGTGTCCCACGATGTCCAACGATGTCCAACGATGTCCAACGGTGTCCAACGGTGTCCCACGTTGTCCCACGTTGTCCCACGTTGTCCCACGGTGTCCAACGATGTCCAACGGTGTCCCACGTTGTCCAACGGTGTCCCACGTTGTCCCACGTTGTCCCACGTTGTCCCACGTTGTCCCACGATGTCCCACGTTTTCCCACGTTGTCCCACGTTGTCCCACGTTGTCCCACGTTGTCCCACGTTGTCCCACGTTGTCCCACGTTGTCCCACGGTGTCCAACGGTGTCCAACGATGTCCAACGGTGTCCAACGGTGTCCCACGTTGTCCCACGTTGTCCCACGTTGTCCCACGTTGTCCCACGTTGTCCCACGGTGTCCAACGATGTCCAACGGTGTCCCACGTTGTCCAACGGTGTCCCACGTTGTCCCACGTTGTCCCACGTTGTCCCACGTTGTCCCACGTTGTCCCACGTTGTCCCACGTTGTCCCACGGTGTCCAACGATGTCCAACGGTGTCCCACGGTGTCCAACGATGTCCAACGTTGTCCCACGTTGTCCCACGGTGTCCAACGATGTCCAACGGTGTCCCACGTTGTCCCACGTTGTCCCACGTTGTCCCACGTTGTTCCATGGTTTCCCACGTTGTCCCACGTTGTCCCACGTTGTCCCACGGTGTCCAACGATGTCCAACCGTGTCCAACGGTGTCCCACGGTGTCCAACGGTGTCCCACGTTGTCCCACGTTGTCCCACGTTGTCCCACGTTGTCCCACGTTGTCCAACGGTGTCCCACGGTGTTCAACGGTGTCCCACGTTGTCCCACGTTGTCCCACGTTGTCCCACGTTGTCCCACGTTGTCCCACGTTGTCCCACGGTGTCCAACGGTGTCCAACGATGTCCAACGGTGTCCAACGGTGTCCCACGGTGTCCAACGGTGTCCAACGATGTCCAACGGTGTCCAACGGTGTCCCACGTTGTCCCACGTTGTCCCACGGTGTCCAACGATGTCCAACGGTGTCCCACGTTGTCCCACGTTGTCCCACGTTGTCCCACGTTGTTCCATGGTTTCCCACGTTGTCCCACGTTGTCCCACGTTGTCCCACGGTGTCCAACGATGTCCAACGGTGTCCAACGGTGTCCCACGTTGTCCCACGTTGTCCCACGGTGTCCAACGATGTCCAACGGTGTCCCACGTTGTCCCACGTTGTCCAACGATGTCCAACGGTGTCCCACGTTGTCCCACGTTGTCCCACGTTGTCCCACGTTGTCCCACGTTGTCCCACGTTGTCCCACGTTGTCCCACGTTGTCCCACGTTGTCCCACGTTGTCCCACGTTGTCCCACGTTGTCCCACGTTGTCCCACGTTGTCCCACGTTGTCCCACGTTGTCCCACGTTGTCCCACGTTGTCCCACGTTGTCCCACGGTGTCCAACGGTGTCCAACGATGTCCCACGTTGTCCCACGTTGTCCCACGTTGTCCCACGTTGTCCCACGATGTCCCACGTTGTCCCACGTTGTCCCACGTTGTCCCACGTTGTCCCACGTTGTCCCACGTTGTCCCACGTTGTCCCACGTTGTCCCACGTTGTCCCACGGTGTCCAACGGTGTCCAACGATGTCCAACGGTGTCCAACGGTGTCCCACGGTGTCCAACGGTGTCCAGCGATGTCCAACGGTGTCCAACGGTGTCCCACGTTGTCCCACGTTGTCCCACGGTGTCCAACGATGTCCAACGGTGTCCCACGTTGTCCCACGTTGTCCCACGTTGTCCCACGTTGTTCCATGGTTTCCCACGTTGTCCCACGTTGTCCCACGTTGTCCCACGTTGTCCCCCGTTGTCCCACGTTGTCCCACGGTGTCCAACGATGTCCCACGTTGTCCCACGGTGTCCAACGGTGTCCAACGATGTCCAACGGTGTCCAACGGTGTCCCACGATGTCCACCGATGTCCAACGGTGTCCAACGGTGTCCAACGGTGTCCAACGGTGTCCAACGATGTCCAACGATGTCCAACGATGTCCAACGGTGTCCAACGATGTCCAACGATGTCCAACGGTGTCCCACGATGTCCAACGATGTCCAACGATGTCCAACGGTGTCCAACGGTGTCCCACGTTGTCCCACGTTGTCCCACGTTGTCCCACGTTGTCCCACGTTGTCCCACGGTGTCCAACGATGTCCAACGGTGTCCCACGTTGTCCCACGTTGTCCCACGTTGTCCCACGTTGTCCCACGTTGTCCCACGTTGTCCCACGTTGTCCCACGTTGTCCCACGTTGTCCCACGTTGTCCCACGTTGTCCCACGTTGTCCCACGGTGTCCAACGATGTCCAACGGTGTCCCACGTTGTCCCACGTTGTCCAACGTTGTCCAACGGTGTCCCACGTTGTCCCACGTTGTCCCACGTTGTCCCACGTTGTCCCACGTTGTCCCACGTTGTCCCACGTTGTCCCACGTTGTCCCACGTTGTCCCACGTTGTCCCACGTTGTCCCACGTTGTCCCACGTTGTCCCACGTTGTCCCACGTTGTCCCACGGTGTCCAACGGTGTCCAACGATGTCCCACGTTGTCCCACGTTGTCCCACGTTGTCCCACGTTGTCCCACGATGTCCCACGTTGTCCCACGTTGTCCCACGTTGTCCCACGTTGTCCCACGTTGTCCCACGTTGTCCCACGTTGTCCCACGTTGTCCCACGTTGTCCCACGGTGTCCAACGGTGTCCAACGATGTCCAACGGTGTCCAACGGTGTCCCACGGTGTCCAACGGTGTCCAGCGATGTCCAACGGTGTCCAACGGTGTCCCACGTTGTCCCACGTTGTCCCACGGTGTCCAACGATGTCCAACGGTGTCCCACGTTGTCCCACGTTGTCCCACGTTGTCCCACGTTGTTCCATGGTTTCCCACGTTGTCCCACGTTGTCCCACGTTGTCCCACGTTGTCCCACGTTGTCCCACGTTGTCCCACGGTGTCCAACGATGTCCCACGTTGTCCCACGGTGTCCAACGGTGTCCAACGATGTCCAACGGTGTCCAACGGTGTCCCACGATGTCCACCGATGTCCAACGGTGTCCAACGGTGTCCAACGGTGTCCAACGGTGTCCAACGATGTCCAACGATGTCCAACGATGTCCAACGGTGTCCAACGATGTCCAACGATGTCCAACGGTGTCCCACGATGTCCAACGATGTCCAACGATGTCCAACGGTGTCCAACGGTGTCCCACGTTGTCCCACGTTGTCCCACGTTGTCCCACGGTGTCCAACGATGTCCAACGGTGTCCCACGTTGTCCCACGTTGTCCCACGTTGTCCCACGTTGTCCCACGTTGTCCCACGGTGTCCAACGATGTCCAACGGTGTCCCACGTTGTCCCACGTTGTCCCACGTTGTACCACGTTGTCCCACGTTGTCCCACGATGTCCCACGTTGTCCCACGTTGTCCCACGTTGTCCCACGTTGTCCCACGTTGTCCCACGTTGTCCCACGTTGTCCCACGTTGTCCCACGTTGTCCCACGTTGTCCCACGTTGTCCCACGTTGTCCCACGTTGTCCAACGATGTCCAACGTTGTCCCACGTTGTCCCACGTTGTCCCACGTTGTCCCACGTTGTCCCACGGTGTCCAACGGTGTCCAACGGTGTCCAACGGTGTCCCACGGTGTCCAACGGTGTCCCACGTTGTCCCACGTTGTCCCACGTTGTCCCACGTTGTCCCACGTTGTCCCACGTTGTCCAACGATGTCCAACGGTGTCCCACGGTGTCCAACGGTGTCCCACGTTGTCCCACGTTGTCCCACGTTGTCCCACGTTGTCCCACGTTGTCCCACGTTGTCCCACGTTGTCCCACGATGTCCCACGTT